>NC_133394.1:62451130-62725173 GCF_047511655.1 Castor canadensis
GACAATCAAGAGGCTCTGATCCCTAAGTAATCTTACTCAGGCATCAGAATTACCTAGTCTTACTCAGGTTTTCTGCAAGGAATCGATGCCCAGTTGAAATGTTAAGAGTGTGTGATTATGGATCATTCTAAGGATCAAAACAAGATCTGTTAAACATGTATGTTTGTATGATCTACTAATATGTAATAAAGCATTTTGTATGTGTTAAGTTCCCATCATGGTAGTGGGAAAAGACACATGAAGAAATACTTGTATCATGGGGTTGATGCCATGATAGAAGCATCATCTCAGCGTGATGAGTTAGCAGAGATAAGCATATACATCAACCTGAGAAAATCAAGAAAGACCTCATGGGAGAGATGGAATCTGATTTGTCTTTAAACTTGGCTACTAATTGGCCAGATGCAAAGTTAGAGGAAGGAATTTAAGGCAGAGGGAAAACACCGTGAAGGAATAGAAGCTTTAACAATTCTAACATGCATTTCATGTTTATTGTATGTCACACATTATTTTAAGTGATGTGTTAAACCACTTCATCTTCTTGACAAACATACGAAGCAGCTATTATTAGTCTAATTCTATGTGTAAGGAAACTAAAGTATAGACTGTTTAGATAAGTTCCCCAAAGCCAGACAATCAGGAACTGATACAGCATAGAAAGGACTCATTGTCTGGCTCCAGAGTTCTATTTTCTTAATAACCACTATACTATATAGCCTTTTCTTATGGTTTATTGATGGATGTAGTGAGTAATAAAGTAACTGAAATTCTTGAATAAAAATACTAGTTTGGGGCTGAAGGGTATAGCTCAGTGGTAGAGTGCTTTTGTGGCATGCTTATGGTCCTGGGTTCATTACCTAGCACTGCAAAAAAAAAAAAAAGAAAAGAGAAAATCTTAGTTTGGGGGAAGGCAGAAGACTGACAGGTGTCAGATACTAGTTTATATGTTTTGCTAAGATAGTTATGCTAGGAGACTCAGAAAGACAAACATCACGTTATTCCTCATATGCAGAATCTAGATTAAAAAAAAGACATGATTTTTTTTTCTTTTGGCAGTACTGAGGTTTGAACTCAGGGCCTCATGCTTGCTAGTCTGGTATGCTACCACTTGAGCCACTCTGCCAGCCCATATACTGTAAGAACTTCTGTAAATGTCACAATGTACCCTAGCATAACAATAACAAATATATGATATAAGACAAAACATGAAAAAAAGACATGAAAGTAGAAGAACTAGTTGAAAAGAGGGAGGGACCACAGTGAGGAGAAGGAGGAAAAGAGACAGAATGGGTAAGTGAGTATGATCAAAGTATATGATATACATGCATGAAAATATCATAAGAAAATGAAACCTATTTTTTTAAGTTAGACTAGACCTTCTTAAATGTCTGTGGTGAGAGTCCAGTTTTTAATTACATGAATTATTTAAACATATCATATATATATGTTTATTAAATATAAGACTGAGCTGGGCCTGGACTCTTATTCTTTTAACATTTTTTAATTGGAATTCTTCTATTTCTCTAGTGCTATTGTTAACACTTAAGATATATTAGTGAATGAAACAAATACAAAATGCCACAATTCCAGTAAAGGTATAAAATAAAAATAAATGTAATAAGCAAGTTAAGACTTAATATGAGCTAGCAAATTAATGGAAAAAATCAAGATTTGAGGTACTAGAATTATACTTTTAAACAGAGTTTTCATAATATATAGTTTTGAGCAGTTTACACATACACATTTTAGGTCATTCCTCTACTCAAAGACTACCTGCTAGTCATATAAATCTGTATTCAAAGTACTATTTCACTTTTTAAAAAGACCAAGAGGTTTAGGGGGAATTCCATTTTTTTTTCTTTCAGCCAATGCTACTTCTGCCTATCTTAAGCCTTCTCACTGCCAACATTGGGGAATGAAAAAATGGTCCAATATCCTGCTTTACGGTTGAATTTATGAGAAAAGGTCTGGTAGTCCGTGGGAGTTCTTCTCCACTGGTGAGTGAGCTCTGAAAATAACTATTGCTTAACTGGGAAAAAAAGTGCAATTTTAAAAGATTATGTGAACGTTAGGTTGCAGTCTTGCTAATTAGATCCTTTCTCCTTGGCCTAGTCTTGTGACTTGACTTCAATTCAGTGCCCTGAAGGATGGATTTACTCAATTCATATTCTGCACCCACCTGCAGCAAAGAACCAAATTGTTGAGAAGTATCTAACACCATTTGTTCTCATAGTCCTTTGGTATTTGTTGTCAAGAGAAAATGAGTAATTTGTGGATTTAATGTTGCATTCAGACTTAGAAAGACTTTCTTTCCTATGTACCATAACATTGTCAGCTGTATTTAATGAATTCACATGACCTTGGAGAGTATCTTTTTTCCCTTTTGGCATCCATCAAAAATAGAACAACTGTAAGAAAATACTGCCTCCATAAGGGGCAGTTTGAACATAACCAGACAGATGTTTCAAAAGCATGGTTTTCTTAGTAAAATCTGATCTGTGATGCACAGAATTAGCATAGAGCTTGAAAAATGTCCAAAGCACAAGTTTGTCATTGAGTTGAAATACATGTGTGCCCCTGCTTGTGAATGGAGTTTTAACAGCTTGGGTAATCTTTTACCCGGATACATGTCTATGGTCTATTAAAGTAATGAAAATGTGTCAGGGACAAAAAGATTTTGATTTGTGAGACAAAATGTTCAAATTATAACAGTTTTAATAGTTTGTAGGAGTCACCACTACATTTTTTTGTGTGACTGTACTGGGGTTTGAATTCAGGTTCATGTTTGCAGGGCAGGAAGTCTACTACTTGAGTCACATCTCCAGCTCTTTTTGCTTTGGTTATTTTTGGAGAAAGGGTCTTACTTTCTGCCTAGGCTGGCCTGTATCACAATCTTCCTATTTTATACTTCCTTCTGTAGCTGGGATGACAGGAATGTGCCCTCATGTCTAGTTTCCCCCACTGAGCTGGAACTGCTTCAGCCTGTCTCATAGTTGAGATGACAAGCATGCACCATTGCACCCAGCTACTGGTTGAGATGGGGTTTTGCAAGCTTCCTGCCTGGGATGGACTTGAACCACATTCTTCCTGACCAAGTCACTAGGATTGTAGGTATGAGCCACTGACGCCTCGCACAACTACATTTTTATATGTAATTTAAAATTTATAGAGATCTTGTGTACAAGAACATGCATGCAAATTTTATTTAAATCTGTTTTCCTTTCACTTTGTGAATATATGTGTATGTCTTGCCCTTGAGGATAAGTTTTTCTAACTATTTTAGTAAAATTTACCAATACATCTCTAAACACACGTGTGTATGCACACATATGCATACACCACTCATGTACATCAAGAAAACACCGAAAACATTTAGAGTTTTAAACAAATGAAATCTTTTGTTAATATGCCTCATTATTGTGAATGTGACAACAAAGTGATGTGTATGTATTACTATGCATGAAAACACTTTTCAAATGTTGGCATTATTTTCAAACTTAAAAATAAACTAATGCAGTTTATGAAAATGTGCATCACAATCTCTTGAGCAGGCATTACATTTTTATGAATGTTGCCACTGCATTAAGTCAGTCAACTAAGTTAATAAAAACCAGGAGAGTTATTGCTTGATACTTTTTCTAAAGTGGATGGAAAGGATCACAGAAGCCTACTGATTTTCTCCTGTGGAATGATCTTTGATAAGTACTCAGGTCAAAATAGATTTTTCCAGTCATCAAAGAATTTACAAATAAAATGGTATTTAAATATACATGAGACAAAATACCTCCCTCCACCCGTTCTGTTTCCTTTTCTTTTGAGTGTTTATAAATATGTAGGAAAAACCTTAAGTAACTAAATTTCTTTGTTTTTCATTTGTATTTTTTGCAGGTTGCAGTTTAATCAAATTATTGTAGTGATTATACCATGCATTCAATAACTTTAAAAGCAGGGTTTTAGAAATTATTCTAATTCAGCATATATTTGATCTTGAAAAAATAAAGATCTCTGTAAAAGGTATCATATTTAAAGATTTTTATCCCATTAACTACTTCCTACCTATTATATCTCTAGAAATACTATAAATTTCATGGTGTACTATGATTATTTCACAACTATATAAGTTAAAATTATTTAACATGTATAAATAATTTAAAAATGATAATTTTTGTGAATTGGTTTTATAGTGATGATGAATATAATGCATATTCATGGAGAATGAAAATAAAACAAAATCTCATAAAATGTAAGGAACCATTAATTAAATAAAATGATGACTTTTACTTGTGTATAATGACTATTGTTTTCTGTTATATATCCTTCCAGATTATAAATTTGTCTCTGTGTATATATATGATATTGATATATTTCTATTACTTAATGATGTATATTCAGTGATATTTATTATATATATACACACACAAATATATGCTTCTATATATTATAAAAGGATTACATATTATGAAGACAATTTTATAATCTTTCTGTTCTTTGCTTATGGGAATTAGGAATAAGAAATTTGAATCATTATGGGTAGGTAGAGAAGGTTAGCATGCCAGTTGTTTAAGTATTAATTTTGATTTTTATCTTTTCAAAGAACTTATTTCTAATAAATACAGCAAGACAAATACTAAAGTGAAGGTACATTAGGATAACTAAGTCAGTACTTTCCGTTTTACCCATTCTGTGAATCACATTTAATCTCCTATTAAGACTTTTTAATTTCTCTCTTTTCCTCAGACTTTTAGAGTATATATTCAAGTCCCCCTCCCGCTCCCCTCCCCCCTCACTTCCAGGCAGAACCTGTTCTGCCCTTATCTCTAATTTTGTTGAAGAGAAGACATAAACAATAATAAGGCAGACACAGTGTTTTTGCTAGTTGAGTTAAGGATAGCTATACAGAGAGGTTCCTAGCATTGCTTTCATATACAAATGTGTTACAACACAAATTGATTCATCTCTAACTGATCTTTACACTGTTTCCTGATCCCCTTCTCATGTTGACCTCTGTCACTTTAAGGTTTCTGTATTAGTTCCTCTGGAGTGGGGGCATCAAATGCTTTCATGTTTTATGTTTTCTACCTATTCCTATATCTCCTGCATGTGCTCTCCCCTTGTCATGTGATCCAAGTTCAACAAAATTGCTGTATTTGCCCTAGATCTAAATTCCGCATACAAGGGAGAACATACTATATTAGGTCTTCTGAGTCTGGCTAACCTTGCTCAGAATGTTGAGTTCCACCCATTTATGTGCAAATGATAAAATTTTGCTCTCCGTCGTGACTGAGTAAAATTCCATTGTGTATAAATACTACATTTTCTTGATCCATTCATCAGTAGTGTGACATCTTGGTTGTTTCCATAACTTGGCTATTGTGAATAGTGCTGCAATAAACATGGGTGTGCAGATGTCTTTAAAGTAACCTGTGTTGCACTCCTTTGTGTATATTCTCAGGAGTAGGATTGCTGGATCATATAGCAGACTTATGTTTAGATTTTTAAGAAGCCTCTAAATTTTTTCCAGAGTGGTTGCACCAGCTTGCTTTCCGACCAGCAGTATACAAGGGTTCCTTTTTCCCCACTTCCTTACCAACACCTGTTGGTGGTGGTGTTTTTGATGATGGCTTTTCTAATAGGGGTGAAATGGAATTTTAGTGTGGTTTTGATTTGCATTTCCTTTATGGCTAGCGATGGTAAGCATTTTTTCATGTGCTTTTTTGCTATTTGAATTTCTTCTTTTGAGAAGGTTATATTAAGTTCAGTTGCCCATTTTTTAATTGGTTCATTGAGTTTAGGAGAGTTTACTTTCTAAGTTCCCTGTATATTCTTTTTATCAGTCCCTTGTCTAATGTATAGATGGCAAATATTTTCTCCCACTCTGTGGGTGGTCTCTTCAGTTTAGAGGCCATTTCTTTTGTTGTGCAGAAACTTTTTAATTTTATGAAGTCCCATTTGTCCATCCCTTCTCTTAGTTGCTGCTGCTGGGGTTCTTTTGAGGAAATCCTTGCCTATACCTATTAGTTCCAGAGTGTTTCCTGTTTCTTCCTGCACTAACTTCAGAGTTTCAGGTCTGATATTAAGGTCTTTAATCCATTTTGAGTTGATACTAGTACAGGGTGAAAGACATGGATCTAGTTTCAGTTTCTTGCACATAGATAACCACTTTCCCAGCAACATTTGTTGAAGAGGCTTTTTTTTCTCCATAGTATATTTTTGTTCCCATTGTCAAAAATGAAGTGGGTATAGTTGTGTGGATTCATATCCGGGTCCTCTATTCTGTTCCACTGGTTTTCATGTCTGTTTTTGTGCCAGTACCATGCTGTGTTTATTGCCATTGCTTTGTAATATAGTTTGAAGTCAGGTATTGTGATACCTCCAGCATTGCTCTTTTTGCTGAATGTTGCCTTGGCTTTTTGCAGTCTCTTGTATTTCCAAATGAACTTTAGGGTAGATTTTTCATTCTCTATGATGAAAGTCACTGGGATTTTGATGGGAATTGCATTAAATATGTAGATTGCTTTTGGTAAGTATAGCCATTTTTACTATGTTGATTGTACCAATCCATGAGCACAGGAGATCTTTCCATCTTCTGTAGTCTTCCTCGATCTCTTTCTTCAGGGTTTTGTAGTTCTCCTTGAGAGGTCATTCACATGCTTTGTTAAGTTTATTCCTAGGTATTTGATTCTTTTTGAGGCTATTGTAAATGGAATTGTTTCCATATATTCCTTCTCAGTTTGTTCTTCTTGCAGGGTGTTCTTGTGGGCTTCCTTGGGTTATGTGGTATAGTTTCTTTGTTTTGTTGGAGTCTGGATCTGGGTATCTGTTTTCTTCAATTCCCTCTGAATCCTGTACTTATTTATGTTTGGTGGGAGAATGTTTTCCACCCCTTTTTCTTCTTCCCATATTTCCACTAGGTGCCATTTCTGTCCCTGGACTATGTGTAATTTAGTATTAGCTGAGTTACAATAGTAATAGTAACAAAACCAAAAAAGAAGGAGAAAAAAGAGAAAGAGAAAAGAAAGAAAAAAATGGAGAACCAAAGAAAACAGCAGGGAGAGATGGTGGACAATCAAACAGCAAACCAGACAGACTCTTAAAGAAAGGCAAAAAAAAATCACTGGTTCTGTAACAGTGGAATTACAGTGTTAGTTGTTCTGTTGTTGCTCCTTTAGCATACAGTCCTGTCTGTCTTTGTCTCCTAGGCAGGTTTGGAGCCCTCCTGTGATGAGCAGAGGTCAGGCAGGGGCCAGGCAGGATTGAGGGGTGGAGGCCTGGTGGAGTGGTGATCTGGCAGGCCTGCCACCATGGGGGCCTGGTGGAGAGGGTGCAAGCTTGCAGAATGGGTGTCTGGGGAGCCTGTGGGGCAGAGACCCAGCAGAGCAGAGATCTGGTGGGCCCACATGGAGCTGGGGCATAGTGGGCATGAGGGGTGGGGGCCCAGCTGAGCGGAGCAGTGGCTGGTGGGCCTATGGAGCAGGGGCTTGGCCAGCCAGCTGTTCTTTTAGTAAATCATGGCATGGAGAAGACTTCCACAAGCTAGGGGTTCAGAGCGCTGAAGTTTCAGCTCTCCTTGGTGCTTTACCTCTGCCAAGGGTGTCTCCAGCATCTCAGCAAGGTCCCTGATTTACAGAGCTCACACAGTCTGTGTCTGTGTCCCAGTCATCATCTTGGATCCTCCTTAAGTATCTTTATTTTAACTTAGTTTTAATGACTATTTTAATATGATAGGCATCAACAATAATAAACAATGCAGAATCTTTTGCCATGCAAATCAGAAGAAATTCTTATTTTTAATTATGCAACTATTATTTTAGATCATAATGTACTCATACTGAAAATTTAAATGGTGAAAACTATAAATCTAAAAACTTTTATTAATGTCTTTATTTGTACTCAAATCTTTAAATGATTTCCTTTGAATATTTATTTTAAATAGACTTTTTTGTTCTGTTAGGTAAAAACTGTTAGCATTGTTATGTCCAAAGTAAATTTGAGCAGGAGATAAAAGGATTCTTTTGTACCGCCCAGCCCCAAATATGCACAGCTTCCCCCCACTAAAAAACTGTTACACAAGAGTGGTTCATTTGTTACAGTTGAACTTCCGTTGACACATTCATATCACCAAAAGTACATAATTTACAGCAGGCTTCAGTATTGGTGTATATTCTATAGGTTTGGAAAAATATGAAATGTCATGCAAACACCACTAAATTATCACACTGAGTACTTTCATTGCTCTAAAATTCCTTTGTGCTTTACGATTTCTTCTTCTTCTCTCTTTAATTTGTGTCAACCACTGGTGCTTAATTTTACCTATAGTTTTGCTTTTTTTCAAAATGTCATAGAGTTGAAATTCAGCATTTAGCTTCCTCAGATGAACTCCTTTTACTTAGTAATGTGTATTAAAGATTCTCCATGTCTTTATAGTTCATTTCTTTTTAGTAGTGAATAATACTACATTTTCTGGATGAACTGTGGTGTGTGTATCCATTTATCTACTGAGGGACATTTTGATTTCTTCCATGTTTTGGCAATTATGTATTAATCTGAAATGAGTATTTGTGCACAATGTTATGTAAAAATACATTCATGATTCACTTGAGGAAATACAAAGGTGCACAATTGCTGTAACATGGCTAGTGCCCAATTTTTCAACAGGTTGTTTGTTTTCTTATTGTGGTATTATGAGTTCTTTGTACATTTTGTTGGATATAGTCTCTCAGTCTGTTGCTTGACTTCTCCTATTACCTGTTTTGTCTTGTGTATTTTGGTCGATTGCAAATTTTAAGGAATCGATCCATTTCACCTAGGTTATCAAGGTTGGAAATTCAAATATTCTTGATTATCCTTTTAAGGTTACGAGAACTGTAGTGATGTACCTGCTTTCCCTTCTGATTTTAGTGATTTGTGTTCTCTTTTTTTCATAATTAACCCAGTAAAATGTTTAGCAATATTATTGAACTTTTCCAAAACTAGCTTTTGATTTTGTTGCTTTTCTCCATTGATTTCCTGTTTTCTGTGTCATTGATTTCTGATTTAATTTTTATTATTTCTTTTCTTCTGTTTCCTCTTGATTTAATTTGCTCTTCCTTTTCTATTTTCCTAAGGTAGAAGCTTAGATGATTGATTTTAGGTCTTTCTTCTTGTACTATCTGCATTCAATGCTATAACTTTCATTTTAACTTCTACTTTTGGTGCATCCTACAAATTTTGATATGTTGTGGTTATTCTATTCTTGAGGTTTTTTTTTCTTTAACCTGTATGTTATATAGAACTATGTTCTTTTCCAAGTATTGGGGGATTTTCTAATTATGGGTTTCATTAATTATTTCTACTTTAACTGCATTGTGGTCTGACAGCAGACAATGAATGGCATCTGTTACTTTAAGTTTGTTAAGGTTTATGCCCCACAATGTGTTCTGTCTTTGTGAATGTCTATGTGAGTTTCAGAAGAACACAAATTCTGCTGTTGTTGGATGAAGTACTGTATAGATATCCATTATATATAGTTGATTATAGTGGTGTTTATTGAGTTCAATGATGTACTTCCTGCTTTTTTTTTTCCTGTCAGCTGGATCTATTTCTGATAGAGTATTAAAATAGATTAATTTATTTGTCCTTGCGGTTTTGCCAGTTTTTGTTTTGTACATTTTTCCATTATATAGTTAGGTATATAATTATTGCAGGTTTTTATGTGTTCTTGGAGAACTGGATACTTTATTATCATCTAATGCCCCTCTTAACCCTGATAACTTTCCTTGATTTTCTGTAGCTTGAAAATGATATGGCTGTCTGGTAATTTTCCTTACTGAAATCTTCTATATCTTAAATTAATGTTACTACAAGGTGATTATTTTATAAATTAGTTTTAGCATGGCATATTTTCCCCTACCAATTTATTTTAAATCTTTTAATGTCTTTATATTTAAAGTGAATTTTTTATAAGCAACATATAGTTGGATCTTATTTTTGATCCACTTTTGGAATCTGTCTTCTCATTGATGCAGTTAGACTTTTGAATTAAGATAAAAAGAAGTGAAGGAGGGGATGAATTCAACTATGATGTATTATAAGAAATTTTATAAATGTCATGAGGTACCCCAGTCCAACAATAATATAATAAAAAGAAAAAAGCCATTTTACATATAGTTGGATTAATATCTATCATGTATGTTACTATTTTCAATTTTTGTCCTCGTTCTTTGTTTCTGTTGTAGTCCAGATACTTTCTGCTTTTATACTGTCAACTGAGCAGCTTATATGATTTCATTTATCTCTTCTTTTAGGATATCAATTATAT
Organism: Castor canadensis; assembly: GCF_047511655.1. NCBI lineage: Eukaryota > Metazoa > Chordata > Mammalia > Rodentia > Castoridae > Castor > Castor canadensis. The sequence continues at coordinate 62,461,428 of NC_133394.1, forward strand.
TTCTGTTTTTACCTTCTTTGGCAATTGTCCTATAGGATATAATATACATTTACAACTAACCCAACTTTACATTTAAATAACACTATTCTGCTTTTTTACAGGCAGTGAAAGTAACTTTTAACAACAAATAACACTAATTCCTCCCCCCATTCCTGTCTCACTGCTGTCATTCATTATATATAAACACATTTTAAATAAAATATATGTTAGAAAAATTAAGAATAAGATTAAGTTTTAATTTTATTTTCATGTACTTCTCTTATGCACTTTATGTATATCTAAGTTTCCAACCTATGTAATTTTCCTTCTCACTAAAGTACTTCTTTCAACGTGTCTTTCAAAGAAAGTCTACTAGGAAGAAATTCCCTCAAATTTTGTTCATTTAGGAATTTTTTAATTCTCCTTTTGTCAGGGTGCAGAATTTTAATTTGGTAATTTTGTTTCCGTCTTCACACTTTAAGTATTTTACTATACCTTTTACTTGCTTGCATGGTTTCTGAGAAGTAGAATGTAACTCTTATCTTTGTTCCTGTTTAGATAGGGTAACCTCTGTATTTCATTGATGATTTTTTAAATTTATTTTTGATTTTCTGTAGCTTGAAAATGATATGCCCATATGTAGATTATCCAGCATCTATCCTGCATAGTATTCTTTGAGCTTCTGGAGTTTGTGATTTGTGGTCTAACATTAATTTGGGAGAAATTTTCGTCATTATTGTTATAAATTGTATTTCTTTTTCTTGCATTATTTCTCTTTGTCTTGTATTTACATTACACACAAGTTTTACCTTATGTATGACTTGTGTATGGAGATGTTCCATATTCTTGTTCTTCAGTTTTGGTGTTTTCCATTGAGTTAATTTTAAGGTCAGAGATTCTTTCCTCAGCTGTGTCTAGTATACTACTATAATTGTTGAAGGCATTCTTTACTTCTCTTAAAGTATATTTGATCTCTAAGATTTATTTTCAGTTCTTTCTCAGAATCATCTCTTTGTTAACATTGACCATCTGGCTTTGACTTAAGTGTATCCATTAGAGCTTTCTGAATGTGTGTGTGTATGTGTGTGTGTGTGTGTGTGTGTGTGTGTGTGTGTGTATGTAATTTGTTTTTGCAGTTCTGGGGCTTGAACTCAGGGTCTTGCACTTGCTAGACAACCGCTGTACTACTTAAACAATGCCTCAATGCCTCGTGCTCTTTTTTGCTTTAGATTTTTTCAGATAGAATCTAGTGCTTCTCTCCAAGGCTGGCTTCAGACTATAATCTTTCTACCCATGCCTTTCTAATACCTGGGATTATCAGTGTTAACACCATTGTTTATTTGTTGAGACAGTCATCTCTATAATTTTTTGCTAGGCTGATCTTGTGCCATGATCCCTGATCTCTGCATCTTTTTCTTCTTCTTCTTCTTTTTTTTAACAGACAAGCATATTTATTAGTGCATTTAAAAAATAGAATTCTGTTTTAAAATTGCAAGAGTCCCAATTGGTGTTCTTCCTTGTAAAGTTTTAAATTTCTTTTTTTTTATTCATTTCTTCACATGTACATACATTGTTTGGGTCATTTCTCCACCCTGCCACCCTCCCCAACCCTCTCTCCCCTCTTCCCCCCTCAGTTACAGGCAGATCTGTTCTGCCCTTATCTCTAATTTTGTTGAAGAAAAGACACAAGCATAATAAGGAAGACAAAGCATTTTTGCTAGTTGAGTTAAGGACAGCTATACAGGGAGATTCCTAACATTGCTTTCGTGTACCCATGTGTTACAACCCAAGTTGATTCATCTTTGACTGATCTTTACACTGGTTCCTAATCCCATTCTCATGTTAACCTCTGTCGCTTTAAGGTTTCTGTATTAGTTCCTTGGGAGTGGGAGTGGGGACATCAAACGCTTTCATGTTTTGGGTTTTCTACCTATTCCAATATCTCTTATATGTGCTCTCCCCTTGTCATGTCATCCAAGTTAAACCACATTGTTGTATTTTCCCTAAATCTAAAGTCTGCATATGAGGGAGAACATATGATTTTTGGTCTTCTGAGCCTGGCTGACCTCACTCAGAATGATGTTCTCCAGTTCCATCCATTTACCTGCAAATGATAAGATTTCATTCTTCTTCAAAGCTGAGTAAAATTCGATTGTGTACAAGTACCATAGTTTCTTGATCCATTCATCAATAGTGGGGCCAAGTTATTATGAATAGTGCTGCAATAAACATGGGTGTGCAGGTGCCTCTGGAGTAATCTGTGTTGCATTCTTTTGGGTATATCCCCAGGAGTTGGATTGCTGGATCATATGGCAGGTTTATGTTTAGATTTTTAAGAAGTGTCCCAATTTTTTTCCAGCGTGGTTGCACCAGCTTGCATTCCCACCAGCAGTGGACTAAGGTTCCTTTTTCCCCACATCCTCGTCAACACATGTTGTTGTTGGTGTTTTTGATAATGGCTATTTTAACAGGGGTGAGGTGGAATCTTCATGTGGTTTTGATTTGCATTTCCTTTATGGCCAGAGATGGTGAGCATTTTTTCATGTGCTTTTTGGCCATTTGAATTTCTTCTTTTGAGAAAGTTCTGTTTAGTTCAGTTGCCCATTTCTTAACTGGTTCATTGATTTTAGGAGAGTTTAGTTTCTTAAGTTCCCTATATATTCTGGTTGTTAGTCTTTTGTCTGATGTATAGCTGGCAAATATTTTCTCCCACTCTGTGGGTGGTCTCTTCAGTTTAGAGATCAATTCTTTTGTTGTGCAGAAGCTTTTTAATTTTATGAAGTCCCATTTATTCATCCTTTCTCTTAGTTGCTGGGCTGCTTGAGTTCTATTGAGGAAGTCTTTGCCTAACCTATTAGTTCCAGTGTTTCCTGCTCTTTCTGGTACTAACTTCAGAGTTTCAGGTCTGATATATATAAAATGGATATTCTTGATCCAATTTGAGTTGATACTAGTACAGAGTGATAGACATGGATCTAGTTTCAGTTTCTTGCACATGGATAACCACTTTCCCGGCAACATTTGTTGAAGAGGCTGTCTTTTCTCCATCATATATTTTTGACACCTTTGTCAAAAATGAGGTGGGTATAGTTGAGTGGATTCATATCCGGGTCCTCTATTCTGTTCCACTGGTCGTCATGTCTGTTTTTGTGCCAGTACCATGCTGTGTTTATTGCTATTGCTTTGTAATATAGCTTGAAGTCAGGTATTGTGATACCTCCAGCATTGCTTTTTTTGCTGAGTATTGCCTTGGCTATTTGTGGTCTCTTATATTTTTAAATGAAATTTAGGGTAGATTTTTCAATCTCTTTGATGAAAGTCATTGGGATTTTGATGGGAATTGCATTAAACATGTAGATTGCTTTTGGCACTGTAGCCATTTTTACTATGTTGAGTCTACTGATCCATGAGAACAGGAGATCTTCAAATCTTCTGTAGTTGTGCTTGATCTCTTTCTTCAGGAGTTTGTGATTCTCCTTGTAGCAGTCATTCACATCCTTTGTTGAATTTACTCCTAGGTACTTGATTTTGTTTTTTTTTTTTTTTGAGTCTATTTTTAATGGAATTGTTTCCATATATTCCTTCACAGTTTATTCATTGTTGGTGTATAGAAAAGCTAATGACTTTTGTAGGTTGATTTTGTATCCTGCCACCTTACTGTAGCTGTTTATGGTGTCTAAGAGTTTTTGGGTAGAGTTTTATGGGTCTTTAAGGTATAGGATCATATCATCTGCAAATAAGGACATTTTCACACTTTCTTTACCTATTTGTATTCTTTTTATTTCTTCTTCTTGCCTAATTGCTCTGGCTAGAAATTCTAGTACTATGTTGAATAGGACTGTGGATAGTGGGCACCCTTGTGTTGTTCCTGATTTTAGAGGGAATGGTTTCAGTTTTTCACTGCTAAGTATGATGTTGGTTGTAGGTTTGTCATAAATAGCCTTTACAATGTTGAGGTACATTTTCTCTATTCCTAGTTTTCTTAGAGCTTTTATCACGAAGTGGTGTTGGATCTTGTCAAAGGCTTTTTTCTGTGTGCTGAATTCCTTGGAGAATCTTTTGTAGTAGTGGCTTGCTGGTCACATATTGTTTTAGTTCTGCTTATCATGGAAGACTTTTATTGTTCCATCTATTTGGAACGATAGTTTTTCTGGGTAGAGTATCCTAGGATTGAAGTTATTTTCATTCAGTGCTTGGAAGACATCACTCCATGCTCTTCTTACTTTTAATGTTTCTATTGAGAAGTCTGCTATGATTTTGATGGGTTTACCTTTGCATGTTATTTGTTTTTTTCTCTCTTACAGCCTTCAGTATTCTTTCTCTAGTCTCTGTAATTGTTGCTTTAATGACAATATGTTATGGAGTAGTTCTATTTTGGTCCAGTCAGTTCAGTGTTCTGGAGGCTTCCTGTACCTGAATGGGCATAGTTTTCTCTAGATTTGGGAAATTTTCTGTTATTATTTTGTTGAATATATTACGCATTCCTTTTGCTTGCACCTCTTCTCCTTCTTCAATGCCCATCAATCTCAGGTTTGGTCTTTTGATGGAGTCAGTGAGTTCTTGCATTTTATTTTCACAGGTCTTGAGTTGTTTAACTAATAGTTCTTTAGTTTTTCCTTTAGTTGCCATTTCATCTCCAAGTTCTGAGATTCTGTCTTCTGTTTGTTCTATTCCGCTGGAATGGCCTTCCATTGTGTTTTGTATTTCTGTTTTGTTCTTTTTCTGAGGTTTTCCATATTGTGGGTTACTTCCTCTTTAATATTGTCAATGTTTGCCCTTAATTTGTTTATATCTCTGTTTATGGTGATCTCTGTTTCAGTTTGGTATTTATTTAGGGTTCCTATGGTTTCATTTATTTGTTTCTGTGTTTTCTCACCTTCTTTTATTTTGTTGTCTTGGAATTTCTTGAGTGCCTCCTGTATGTTTTGGTTGACCATGTCTAGTAACATCTCTACAAAATTCTCATTAATTACTTGTATGATTTCTTCTTTCAGAGTGTTCTTGTGGGCTTTGTTGGGTTCCTTGGTATAATTTATCTTTGTTTTTTTGGAGTCTGGATCTGGGTATCTGTTTTCTTCATTTTGCTCTAAATCCTGTACTACTATATTTTTTTGGGAAAGAATGGTTTCCATGGCTTTTTCTTCTTCCCATATTCCTCTAGGTACCATTTCTATCCCTGTACTGTATCTATTTTAGCTGGATTATAGTATTAATACTAACAACACAAGAGAGAAGGATAAAAAAGAGAAAGAGACAGAAAGTAAAGGAAGGGAGAGAGAGTAAAGAGTTAAAAAAATGAGAGAGATGGTGGGTGATCAAACAGCAAACCAGGCAGCAAAATCCTTAAAGAAGGGAAAAAAAAAAAAGAAATAAAATCACCAGTTCTGGAACAGTAGAATTGCAGTCTTAGTTGTTTTGATGTCACTCCTTTAGGATCCGGACTTGTCTGTGTGTATCTCTTAGGCAGGTTTGGAACCCTACTCTGGCAGATGGCAGGTGGGTGGTTTCCCACGGGCTTACAGGCAGAAGCCTTTTATTGAGGTGAACTACCAGGTCTTTGGAGCATGGGCTTGGTGTGCCTGAAGGGTGTGGGCCTGGCAGAGTGGAGATTGTGTGTGTCTGTGGATTGCCAGCTTGGTAGGCCTGAGGGGTGCAGCAGAGCAGAGATTGTGAATGTCTATGAATTGCCAGCTTGGCAGGCCTGAGGGTTGCAGGCCAGCAGAGTGGAGATCATTCAGGCCTCTTCAGGCCTGAGGGCACAGTCGGGTGGAGAATATGCGTGTGTGGATCACCAGCTTGGCAGCCCTTGGGGGCAGGGCCTGGTGGAGCAGAGATCATGCAGACCTGTGCAGGCCTGAGGGGCAAGGCCCAGCAGAGATCGTGAATGTCTGCAGCTCGCCGGCTTGGCAGACCTTAGAGGCTTGGTCTGGTGGAGATCATGCAGGTCTGAAGGGTAGGAGTTTGGGGGAGTGTGGCCCTGGTGGGGTTGAGGAGCAGGCCCAAGTATTGGAGATCCTGCAGCCTTCAGAGCAACAGCTCTACAGGCCAATGTGGCAGGGCTTAGCATGTAGTGCCTGCTATTCTTTTAGCATATCATAGCATGGAGAAGCCTTCCATGAGCTAGGGTTTCATAGTGCTGATGTTTCAGCTCTCCCTGGTGCTTTACCTCAGCTAAGCATGTCTCCAGCCTCTCATTCATGGAGCTCAGGAAGTCTGTGGCTGTATCCCAGTCACCATCTTGGATCTCTCAGGATCTCTGCCTCCTGAGTAGCTAGGATTACAAGAATGAGCTAGTGGTCCCCAGAATCTTAATAATAGTTGTTTTAAATTTTTGGTTGTTAATGCCAACATTCCAATGTATCTGAATCTTATTCTGATTCCTGTTTTGTCTTTTTAAATTGGGGATTTTGTTGCTTAAAATGTTTTATATTTTTTTCTGGATAACTGGACATGAAGTCCAGCACTGGTTTCCATGGATGTTTCTGCTCTTGGGTTTTGACTCTGGAAAATTATAATCTTCTTTATTCCCCTGTCTGGATCTGCAATATTGAGGGCAGTGGCTTGCTTGTGATCAAAGACAAGCTTGTCTCCTCTTTGAAGGTTCCAAGAAGATGTTGATGCTTTTTGTTTATTTAGTTGTTAACTTGTTTTCAGGATAGCGTGATAACTTCCAAGATCCTAATAATAAGTCCAAAATTTTATTTCAAATATTTCATACAAAATAACATTCTATATTTTATAAAAGTACTAATTTCTTGTAGGCAACTTCATTCATTTCCAAAATTAGGTTTAAATTAAGTATTTATCAATACAGGTTGTTTTAAATTGTTTTACCTTATATACTCATGTCTATAATACCAGCACTAGGGAGGCTGATGTAGGAAGATCATTGGTTCCAGTCAGCCTGGGCTATATAGCAATACCCTAAGTCAAAAAAAAAAATGCAACGAACAAAATCCAAACTAAATAAAACTCAAACCCAGAATCTTTAGCTATATTTTTGAAATTTTGAAATAAAAGTTTTCTTCTAAATTTTATTTTGCAAACAATATATTCTGTAAATACAACCTTTCAATGGAGTAACAAGACTTATCTTTCTTGACACATGGCAAAAAGAAAAACATTTTCTAACTAGAAAAGTTTCATTTTATTGATCCAAATGTATAACAAATTCTATTTTAATAGCTCACACTTACTGTATTTCCTGTAGACTTCTTCTAGGCAGTGGTCAGTTTCCACATTGATTAAATTCTTTTTATTTGGCATGTTTATTTTGCTTTTCTTGAAAACCCAGCACTAACAAAAAGTAACATATGTAAAATAAATCAACCTTAGAATTTTATTAGAATTTGAATACTTTTGGTCCTTAATTGGACAAAATAGATCATTTTATGAAGTCATTGTATTACAGTATTTTTGCATGTTATTATTTTGTGAATTTTGTTCTTCGGGTAGGGAAGATGTAAGCTGCTCTGAAACGAAGTGAACTGGTCATTTGTTTAAAACATAAAAAGTGTAAGATAAAAGAACCATTGAATCTTCTTAAATTTTCTGTGGTTAAAAGACTTTTTATTAATGCCCAAAAGACCATTGATTATTTTAAGATGCCTTTGACTAGAGTTTAAATGAATTCAACAAGTATTTTCTGAATAAGGTAAAGACAGCATGAAGAATTTTTTTAAATGAGAAGAAATTTTTGAATAATGTTTAATCATATACCTTTGCAAGCTTCACTGCCAGAAAGGCATTTGAAATATTATTTTTCATTTGCACATAAAAATGGATGTGATGTCATTTTGCACTATGATATTCACTGATCTACATGAAAGACCTTTCTGATAAATGTTTTTCAACTAATGTTAGGAAAAGCTTCACTTCTCTTTCATAATTGGTATAATGAATTATAGGCTTTATCATTTTGCTTGTTTAAATTTTTTTCCTTTGGTTGTCAGGAAGTTGAGAATGAAATTTGAAAATCAACTACTATCTTAGAAAGAATAATGGTTCCCTAATGAAATGTATACTCTAATTCCTGAAATCTGTCAATATATATGTTATGACCAAGGGACATGAAAGCTAATGAGAGAATTAAGGTTGTAAACAAGCAGAGTTTTCAGTTGTGGGATTATTCTTGAATCTCCAGACCAGCCAAGTGTAGTAAAAAAGAAGAGGGAATGGGAGGAGATACCCAGAAACATGGAATCTGAGAAGGACTTGATGTGACCCTACTTGTTTGAAGATAAAGGAAGGGGGCATGAGCCAAGGAGAGGTGACTTCTAGAAGGTGGAAAAAAGATTCTCCCCTAGAACTTCCAAAAATAATGGACTGTGCCCTTACTTTGGATAAATGGGTGGTAATGAATTAGAAATCTTGGTCTTACCATCCAAAACTGAACCAAGAAGATATTAACCACCTAAACAGATCTATAACATGTACTAAAATTGAAACAGCAATGTAGAGTCTCCCAAAAAAGAAAAGTCCAGGACCTGATGGATTCTGTGCTGAATTCTACTAGGCCTTAAAAAAGACCTAATGCCAACACACTTAAACTTTTCAATGAAACAGAAAGGGAAGGAACACTGCCTAACTCATTCTAAGAAGCCAGTATCACACTAATCCCAAAACCAGACAAACTATGGAAATAGCCAAGATGCCCCACTACTAATGAATGGATTAAGAAAATCCATAAATAAATGGTATTTGTGCAGATGGAATTTTACTCAACCACAAAGAAGAATGAAATTTTTTCATTCACAGGTAAATGGATGGAATTGGAGAATATCATCTTAAGTGAAATTAGCCAGGTTCAGAAGGCCAAAAACCACATGTTCTCCCTCATATATGGACTGTAGATCTAAACCAAACACAGTAATATTATGGGACAGTCACACTAAGGGGAGGCTGTGCAAAGGAGTGAGATTGATGTGCTCAAGGTGCAAGAATGAATGTAGACATTTTAAACTGGGTGGGGCCACCATGGGAAGCAGACTAAGGAGTAGTGAAGAGGACTGGCAAAGGCGAATCAATTACGACTATAATACACATATGCATGGGTACAACACAAGGAAACTCGCTGTGTAGCTATCTTTATCTATAACTAGCAAACGTCATGTTTCTTGTTTTATCTTGTGTTTTTTCTTCTACAAAATTGGAGAACAAGAGGCTGGAGGGGTGTGTGTGGTTGGCACCAGTGGGAGGGAGGAGGTTGCAAAGAAAGGGATTGAGGGTGAATATGGTGTAAATAATGTATACACATGTATGTAAATGCAAAAATTATACCTGTTGAAACAGGAGAAGTTGTGGAGGGGAATTCAAGTATGATACATTTAATACATTGTAAGAACCTTTGTAAATGCTACAATGTATTTAAGAAAAGCAGGAGATGGAAGACAAGAGAGTAATGTTGGAGTGAACTTGATCAAAGTGCATTATATGCATGTATGGAACTATCACAATAAAAATAACCCACACTGTACAATCAGTATATACTAATAAAAATGTTAAAACAATAAATTTTAAATAGAATAGCTCTAGTAAGCACATTCATAGCTCTAACTCTCACACATGTATAAGAAGATCAGTACGAGGTGATATACTTTAGCACTATTTGATCTAACATGTTTGGAGATAATGCTGGCATGCAATGGTCAGATGAAGAACTAAATCTAGTGGAACCACACAGCTAGATCTGAAACAGAAGGCTATATGATTACAAAAAAATAAGACTTAGAAACTGGATTTATTGAGCATACCATTTGGGTAACTCTAAAACTAAGTAACTATAATTTTACATTGTACATTGCAGGCCAAGTCCAGTGTTTGGGACTTTTACCCACCTTCCCCAACGCCACCCCCCCCCGTGTCTTCCTGATGAAGGTTAATGTGAGTGTACCAAGGGCTTCCTCACTGTTTCCCTGCAGGGAGTCCACCTCACCTCTTTGTGGTCACCTCCTCACCTTGCTCTCCCTTACCCTCTGACCTCCTGCCCTGGAGTTTTCAGGACTTAGAATTCCTATGCTGCTCCTAGACTCTCCGAGCAGGGTTGTTTCTTTGAACCTTCTCCTGGATGCTCTCCTTCCTTTTTCCTTGGCCTCCCCCCTCCCTCCCCCGAGATGTCCAAACAGTGTTCTTTGCTTTAACTTCCTGAAGTGTGCATTTCAATTCGTTCTTCTCTAGATGTTCGTAGAATCCATTGTCACCACCGTGGAAGAAGCAGTGTGTACATTGCCGACCCCGGGCCCCAAGACCCCCTGTCCCCTGGGTATTTCAGGCTTCCAAAGGGTGTGGTTAAATGGTACTTTTCCTTAGTTCCCCCAGTGTGCGTGTCAATTCGTCCTTCCCTGGACTTTGGTAGTGGAAACCATCCTGAAGAAGCAGTGAAGGTACATTTGAGTCATGGTGCCCCAAGCCCCCTGCCCTCTCCCCGCCAGACTAGCAGACACCATGAGCTCTTGGTATTTCTGACTTCCTACAGCGGCAGGGGGTCCTTGTGGCCCTGCAGGGTTGTAAAGTAGGGAAGCCTTAGAGTAGGTGGCCACGCCTTGGTGAACTCATGTGTTTGTCTGGTTTTGCATGCAGGGATGGGGTTGCGTGGTTGGCAAGACGTGGTAAGAAGCATCACTCGGAGGCCCGTTTCAGCTAGAAGAAGTTTTATTTCACTACACTCGGATGACTTCCTTCATCAGGCATGGATCTGCTCTAAGGTGAGGTGGGGACGGTGGGGATCTCCTGGAGTGTAGCTTGGAGGTGCTGGGAGCAAAGAGGAGGAGAGGATTGGAAAATGTCCAGGGAGTGTGGGGGACGCTTGGAAAGAATGAGTGGTGCAATTTTGAAAACTTAGGGGAGACCAACGCTTTGGGGGAGGAGGGCAGGGCTGAGCAGGTTCCCTGGCTGGTGGGTTCCAGTGAGCTGAGGCAGGTGCCCTGGCCCTGATCTGTGAAGTGCTGTGTTTGTGCATAGCAGACAGAGGCAGTTTTGGGCAAAGGATCCCACCAAGCTTCCTCCCACCTTCCTGGGCTGGCCCGGGCTGTTGAGGGAGGGCAGGGCTGGTGGGGGTGGGTCAGGGGAGTGGATGGCCAGCAGGTGGAGGGAAGTGGGCCCTGCAGAGCTGCGGAGGGTGTGTGTGGGGGGGAGGTCGGAGCTGGGCTCCAGGTCCCTGCAGGCCACCCAAGCCCGGGGGGCTCCTGGAGAAATGCAGAGAAGAGGAGGGCTCCTGGTGCTCTTCCTCTGGGAGAGAGGCAGTGGGTCCTTCTGGGCAGGCCAAGTTCAGTGTTTGGGACGTTTACCCCCCCGCCCCCCCGTGCGCCGTGCGCTGTGCAGCTGGGCTCTGGGCAGCGCTTGAAGCTGCCTTCTGACAGGCTTGTCTTTTTTAGGCTCCCTGCCAGCCGCCTGAGGGAGTCCCCCCTGGGGCCTTTGCCGCCCTGAGCGGCCAGGCATCTCGGGGGCGCGCAGGCGCGCGCACACGGAGGACCCGAGAACCGACCAGCCTCCCGGGTGAGTGAGCAAGGGGACCCGGCCGGATGGGCTGCAGCAGCCAGGGCTTGGGGCCTCGGCGCTGTGGAGTGGGCCACTTGGGAGGAGGACGTTCGGGCAGCCGCTAGGTGAGGCAGCGCCACCTCCACTGGGAGACCCGTGCTGGCGGGAAGGCCCCTGCACCCGCCTGGGGCGTGGCGCACCTCCCTAGCGGCCTGCCCGGAAAGGGGATGGTGGCGTCGGCGGCGGCGGCGGCGGCGGCGGCTAGGCAGGAGCTTCAAGGCGGCGGCTTGCCTCCGCCCAGGGGTTTGTGTCAAGTCCCCCCGTTTTCGGTATTCGGAAGACTGTCAACCTCCAGGTGAGTTCCCTGTCCTAGCTTGCTTGTTTGCCTGCTGGCTGTCTTTCCTGGCTTGCCTTGGCTTCGCTTGTGATGGGTGCCTGGGCTCCCTGGGCTCTTGTTCCAAAGGGCAGGAGGCTTTAGTCTTGTTCGCCTTGATCTGTAGTCCGTCCGTGTTTCTAACGGGCTTGGCAAGCTGGGGGAATGGTGAAACTGGCTTGACTTTGCTTCCTGGCACACTTGTGCCTTTGGATGAGGTGTGTTGGTTTGTGTGAGGGGCAGAGAAATGGGTTTGGGATCAGGGCCAGGCATTTTGTAGCTTGGCTGTGTATTCTTGCAGGGGAAGCCCTTAGACCTTTTAGGGTCGTGTTAATTTCTCCCGGACACCTTTCTTTCTTTCTTTATGCGTTTGGGTCTTTGTGTATTTCTGTAACTCGGTAGGTAGTTGTAAACGTGTTTGTGGTCCTAGGTGTATGCAGGTATGTATTCATTGACTGGGTTCTCCGAGGAAGGTTGGTTTGGTATTTTCAGGCGAGGGACTCTCCCTTTGGGCCTGGGCAGTCATGGACAGTGACCGTCCTCCCGACCACTCCGTGCTGCCTGGGAAGCTGCGGGGACAGGCGCCTGCTGCCACACGCAGCAAGTTTTCTCCTGGAGCTTAAGCTGTCAAGGTTTTGGCCTGAGACCCCTTGAACTGTGATCCTGCCTTTTGTCTGCCTTCTGGGTGTCTGGGATTCTAGGCGTGAGACCCTGCAGGGGACTTGTTGGTTTTTAGAAGGAGAGCGTTGCCCTGTAGCTCATGCCGACCTGGTAGCTGGGGTCCCCCTGTCTCAGCCCCGCAAGGGCAGGAATGACATGTGTGCGCCCTCCTCGCTGGCTTTAGGTGTGTTTTGTGCTTCGGTAGCTTAGTTTGTTACTTTGGTGTTTTTCACTGGGATAGATTGTGTGTGTAGGGTGTGGGTGTGATCCATTTTAAAAATTCTAAATCGGCCTGGCCTGTGGGGTCCACTGGTTTGACTGTCCCCCCGCCCCCTTAGGGGTCCCCTAGGGCCCGACTTAAGGCAGCGGTCTGTCCGGAAGCGTCTCTTTTCTCTTTCTCCCACGTGTATGCAGTGCAGTCAGTCCCTTCTGGCATATAGCCTTCTCTACTCACCCTCATTCACCCTCCCCCATGCCACAAGCACCCGACCACACACAGGCTGTACCTACTGGACAGACCTGTCTTCCTGATGAAGGTTAATGTGAGTGTACCAAGGGCTTCCTCACTGTTTCCCTGCAGGGAGTCCACCTCACCTCTTTGTGGTCACCTCCTCACCTTGCTCTCCCTTACCCTCTGACCTCCTGCCCTGGAGTTTTCAGGACTTAGAATTCCTATGCTGCTCCTAGACTCTCCGAGCAGGGTTGTTTCTTTGAACCTTCTCCTGGATGCTCTCCTTCCTTTTTCCTTGGCCTCCCCCCTCCCTCCCCCGAGATGTCCAAACAGTGTTCTTTGCTTTAACTTCCTGAAGTGTGCATTTCAATTCGTTCTTCTCTAGATGTTCGTAGAATCCATTGTCACCACCGTGGAAGAAGCAGTGTGTACATTGCCGACCCCGGGCCCCAAGACCCCCTGTCCCCTGGGTATTTCAGGCTTCCAAAGGGTGTGGTTAAATGGTACTTTTCCTTAGTTCCCCCAGTGTGCGTGTCAATTCGTCCTTCCCTGGACTTTGGTAGTGGAAACCATCCTGAAGAAGCAGTGAAGGTACATTTGAGTCATGGTGCCCCAAGCCCCCTGCCCTCTCCCCGCCAGACTAGCAGACACCATGAGCTCTTGGTATTTCTGACTTCCTACAGCGGCAGGGGGTCCTTGTGGCCCTGCAGGGTTGTAAAGTAGGGAAGCCTTAGAGTAGGTGGCCACGCCTTGGTGAACTCATGTGTTTGTCTGGTTTTGCATGCAGGGATGGGGTTGCGTGGTTGGCAAGACGTGGTAAGAAGCATCACTCGGAGGCCCGTTTCAGCTAGAAGAAGTTTTATTTCACTACACTCGGATGACTTCCTTCATCAGGCATGGATCTGCTCTAAGGTGAGGTGGGGACGGTGGGGATCTCCTGGAGTGTAGCTTGGAGGTGCTGGGAGCAAAGAGGAGGAGAGGATTGGAAAATGTCCAGGGAGTGTGGCGGACGCTTGGAAAGAATGAGTGGTGCAATTTTGAAAACTTAGGGGAGACCAACGCTTTGGGGGAGGAGGGCAGGGCTGAGCAGGTTCCCTGGCTGGTGGGTTCCAGTGAGCTGAGGCAGGTGCCCTGGCCCTGATCTGTGAAGTGCTGTGTTTGTGCATAGCAGACAGAGGCAGTTTTGGGCAAAGGATCCCACCAAGCCTTCCTCCCAGCTTCCTGGGCTGGCCCGGGCTGTTGAGGGAGGGCAGGGCTGGTGGGGGTGGGTCAGGGGAGTGGATGGCCAGCAGGTGGAGGGAGGTGGGCCCTGCAGAGCTGCGGAGGGTGTGTGGGGGGGGGAGGTCGGAGCTGGGCTCCAGGTCCCTGCAGGCCACCCAAGCCCGGGGGGCTCCTGGAGAAATGCAGAGAAGAGGAGGGCTCCTGGTGCTCTTCCTCTGGGAGAGAGGCAGTGGGTCCTTCTGGGCAGGCCAAGTTCAGTGTTTGGGACGTTTACCCCCCCGCCCCCCCGTGCGCCGTGCGCTGTGCAGCTGGGCTCTGGGCAGCGCTTGAAGCTGCCTTCTGACAGGCTTGTCTTTTTTAGGCTCCCTGCCAGCCGCCTGAGGGAGTCCCCCCTGGGGCCTTTGCCGCCCTGAGCGGCCAGGCATCTCGGGGACGCGCAGGCGCGCGCACACGGAGGACCCGAGAACCGACCAGCCTCCCGGGTGAGTGAGCAAGGGGACCCGGCCGGATGGGCTGCAGCAGCCAGGGCTTGGGGCCTCGGCGCTGTGGAGTGGGCCACTTGGGAGGAGGACGTTCGGGCAGCCGCTAGGTGAGGCAGCGCCACCTCCACTGGGAGACCCGTGCTGGCGGGAAGGCCCCTGCACCCGCCTGGGGCGTGGCGCACCTCCCTAGCGGCCGGCCCGGAAAGGGGATGGTGGCGTCTGCGGCGGAGGCGGCGGCGCAGGCGAGGCAGGCGCTTCAAGGCGGCGGCTTGCCTCCGCCCAGGGGTTTGTGTCAAGTCCCCCCGTTTTCGGTATTCGGAAGACTGTCAACCTCCAGGTGAGTTCCCTGTCCTAGCTTGCTTGTTTGCCTGCTGGCTGTCTTTCCTGGCTTGCCTTGGCTTCGCTTGTGATGGGTGCCTGGGCTCCCTGGGCTCTTGTTCCAAAGGGCAGGAGGCTTTAGTCTTGTTCGCCTTGATCTGTAGTCCGTCCGTGTTTCTAACGGGCTTGGCAAGCTGGGGGAATGGTGAAACTGGCTTGACTTTGCTTCCTGGCACACTTGTGCCTTTGGATGAGGTGTGTTGGTTTGTGTGAGGGGCAGAGAAATGGGTTTGGGATCAGGGCCAGGCATTTTGTAGCTTGGCTGTGTATTCTTGCAGGGGAAGCCCTTAGACCTTTTAGGGTCGTGTTAATTTCTCCCGGACACCTTTCTTTCTTTCTTTATGCGTTTGGGTCTTTGTGTATTTCTGTAACTCGGTAGGTAGTTGTAAACGTGTTTGTGGTCCTAGGTGTATGCAGGTATGTATTCATTGACTGGGTTCTCCGAGGAAGGTTGGTTTGGTATTTTCAGGCGAGGGACTCTCCCTTTGGGCCTGGGCAGTCATGGACAGTGACCGTCCTCCCGACCACTCCGTGCTGCCTGGGAAGCTGCGGGGACAGGCGCCTGCTGCCACACGCAGCAAGTTTTCTCCTGGAGCTTAAGCTGTCAAGGTTTTGGCCTGAGACCCCTTGAACTGTGATCCTGCCTTTTGTCTGCCTTCTGGGTGTCTGGGATTCTAGGCGTGAGACCCTGCAGGGGACTTGTTGGTTTTTAGAAGGAGAGCGTTGCCCTGTAGCTCATGCCGACCTGGTAGCTGGGGTCCCCCTGTCTCAGCCCCGCAAGGGCAGGAATGACATGTGTGCGCCCTCCTCGCTGGCTTTAGGTGTGTTTTGTGCTTCGGTAGCTTAGTTTGTTACTTTGGTGTTTTTCACTGGGATAGATTGTGTGTGTAGGGTGTGGGTGTGATCCATTTTAAAAATTCTAAATCGGCCTGGCCTGTGGGGTCCACTGGTTTGACTGTCCCCCCGCCCCCTTAGGGGTCCCCTAGGGCCCGACTTAAGGCAGCGGTCTGTCCGGAAGCGTCTCTTTTCTCTTTCTCCCACGTGTATGCAGTGCAGTCAGTCCCTTCTGGCATATAGCCTTCTCTACTCACCCTCATTCACCCTCCCCCATGCCACAAGCACCCGACCACACACAGGCTGTACCTACTGGACAGACCTGTCTTCCTGATGAAGGTTAATGTGAGTGTACCAAGGGCTTCCTCACTGTTTCCCTGCAGGGAGTCCACCTCACCTCTTTGTGGTCACCTCCTCACCTTGCTCTCCCTTACCCTCTGACCTCCTGCCCTGGAGTTTTCAGGACTTAGAATTCCTATGCTGCTCCTAGACTCTCCGAGCAGGGTTGTTTCTTTGAACCTTCTCCTGGATGCTCTCCTTCCTTTTTCCTTGGCCTCCCCCCTCCCTCCCCCGAGATGTCCAAACAGTGTTCTTTGCTTTAACTTCCTGAAGTGTGCATTTCAATTCGTTCTTCTCTAGATGTTCGTAGAATCCATTGTCACCACCGTGGAAGAAGCAGTGTGTACATTGCCGACCCCGGGCCCCAAGACCCCCTGTCCCCTGGGTATTTCAGGCTTCCAAAGGGTGTGGTTAAATGGTACTTTTCCTTAGTTCCCCCAGTGTGCGTGTCAATTCGTCCTTCCCTGGACTTTGGTAGTGGAAACCATCCTGAAGAAGCAGTGAAGGTACATTTGAGTCATGGTGCCCCAAGCCCCCTGCCCTCTCCCCGCCAGACTAGCAGACACCATGAGCTCTTGGTATTTCTGACTTCCTACAGCGGCAGGGGGTCCTTGTGGCCCTGCAGGGTTGTAAAGTAGGGAAGCCTTAGAGTAGGTGGCCACGCCTTGGTGAACTCATGTGTTTGTCTGGTTTTGCATGCAGGGATGGGGTTGCGTGGTTGGCAAGACGTGGTAAGAAGCATCACTCGGAGGCCCGTTTCAGCTAGAAGAAGTTTTATTTCACTACACTCGGATGACTTCCTTCATCAGGCATGGATCTGCTCTAAGGTGAGGTGGGGACGGTGGGGATCTCCTGGAGTGTAGCTTGGAGGTGCTGGGAGCAAAGAGGAGGAGAGGATTGGAAAATGTCCAGGGAGTGTGGGGGACGCTTGGAAAGAATGAGTGGTGCAATTTTGAAAACTTAGGGGAGACCAACGCTTTGGGGGAGGAGGGCAGGGCTGAGCAGGTTCCCTGGCTGGTGGGTTCCAGTGAGCTGAGGCAGGTGCCCTGGCCCTGATCTGTGAAGTGCTGTGTTTGTGCATAGCAGACAGAGGCAGTTTTGGGCAAAGGATCCCACCAAGCCTTCCTCCCAGCTTCCTGGGCTGGCCCGGGCTGTTGAGGGAGGGCAGGGCTGGTGGGGGTGGGTCAGGGGAGTGGATGGCCAGCAGGTGGAGGGAGGTGGGCCCTGCAGAGCTGCGGAGGGTGTGTGGGGGGGGGAGGTCGGAGCTGGGCTCCAGGTCCCTGCAGGCCACCCAAGCCCGGGGGGCTCCTGGAGAAATGCAGAGAAGAGGAGGGCTCCTGGTGCTCTTCCTCTGGGAGAGAGGCAGTGGGTCCTTCTGGGCAGGCCAAGTTCAGTGTTTGGGACGTTTACCCCCCCGCCCCCCCGTGCGCCGTGCGCTGTGCAGCTGGGCTCTGGGCAGCGCTTGAAGCTGCCTTCTGACAGGCTTGTCTTTTTTAGGCTCCCTGCCAGCCGCCTGAGGGAGTCCCCCCTGGGGCCTTTGCCGCCCTGAGCGGCCAGGCATCTCGGGGACGCGCAGGCGCGCGCACACGGAGGACCCGAGAACCGACCAGCCTCCCGGGTGAGTGAGCAAGGGGACCCGGCCGGATGGGCTGCAGCAGCCAGGGCTTGGGGCCTCGGCGCTGTGGAGTGGGCCACTTGGGAGGAGGACGTTCGGGCAGCCGCTAGGTGAGGCAGCGCCACCTCCACTGGGAGACCCGTGCTGGCGGGAAGGCCCCTGCACCCGCCTGGGGCGTGGCGCACCTCCCTAGCGGCCGGCCCGGAAAGGGGATGGTGGCGTCTGCGGCGGAGGCTGCGGCGCAGGCGAGGCAGGCGCTTCAAGGCGGCGGCTTGCCTCCGCCCAGGGGTTTGTGTCAAGTCCCCCCGTTTTCGGTATTCGGAAGACTGTCAACCTCCAGGTGAGTTCCCTGTCCTAGCTTGCTTGTTTGCCTGCTGGCTGGCTTTCCTGGCTTGCCTTGGCTTCGCTTGTGATGGGTGCCTGGGCTCCCTGGGCTCTTGTTCCAAAGGGCAGGAGGCTTTAGTCTTGTTCGCCTTGATCTGTAGTCCCTCCGTGTTTCTAACGGGCTTGGCAAGCTGGGGGAATGGTGAAACTGGCTTGACTTTGCTTCCTGGCACACTTGTGCCTTTGGATGAGGTGTGTTGGTTTGTGTGAGGGGCAGAGAAATGGGTTTGGGATCAGGGCCAGGCATTTTGTAGCTTGGCTGTGTATTCTTGCAGGGGAAGCCCTTAGACCTTTTAGGGTCGTGTTAATTTCTCCCGGACACCTTTCTTTCTTTCTTTATGCGTTTGGGTCTTTGTGTATTTCTGTAACTCGGTAGGTAGTTGTAAACGTGTTTGTGGTCCTAGGTGTATGCAGGTATGTATTCATTGACTGGGTTCTCCGAGGAAGGTTGGTTTGGTATTTTCAGGCGAGGGACTCTCCCTTTGGGCCTGGGCAGTCATGGACAGTGACCGTCCTCCCGACCACTCCGTGCTGCCTGGGAAGCTGCGGGGACAGGCGCCTGCTGCCACACGCAGCAAGTTTTCTCCTGGAGCTTAAGCTGTCAAGGTTTTGGCCTGAGACCCCTTGAACTGTGATCCTGCCTTTTGTCTGCCTTCTGGGTGTCTGGGATTCTAGGCGTGAGACCCTGCAGGGGACTTGTTGGTTTTTAGAAGGAGAGCGTTGCCCTGTAGCTCATGCCGACCTGGTAGCTGGGGTCCCCCTGTCTCAGCCCCGCAAGGGCAGGAATGACATGTGTGCGCCCTCCTCGCTGGCTTTAGGTGTGTTTTGTGCTTCGGTAGCTTAGTTTGTTACTTTGGTGTTTTTCACTGGGATAGATTGTGTGTGTAGGGTGTGGGTGTGATCCATTTTAAAAATTCTAAATCGGCCTGGCCTGTGGGGTCCACTGGTTTGACTGTCCCCCCGCCCCCTTAGGGGTCCCCTAGGGCCCGACTTAAGGCAGCGGTCTGTCCGGAAGCGTCTCTTTTCTCTTTCTCCCACGTGTATGCAGTGCAGTCAGTCCCTTCTGGCATATAGCCTTCTCTACTCACCCTCATTCACCCTCCCCCATGCCACAAGCACCCGACCACACACAGGCTGTACCTACTGGACAGACCTGTCTTCCTGATGAAGGTTAATGTGAGTGTACCAAGGGCTTCCTCACTGTTTCCCTGCAGGGAGTCCACCTCACCTCTTTGTGGTCACCTCCTCACCTTGCTCTCCCTTACCCTCTGACCTCCTGCCCTGGAGTTTTCAGGACTTAGAATTCCTATGCTGCTCCTAGACTCTCCGAGCAGGGTTGTTTCTTTGAACCTTCTCCTGGATGCTCTCCTTCCTTTTTCCTTGGCCTCCCCCCTCCCTCCCCCGAGATGTCCAAACAGTGTTCTTTGCTTTAACTTCCTGAAGTGTGCATTTCAATTCGTTCTTCTCTAGATGTTCGTAGAATCCATTGTCACCACCGTGGAAGAAGCAGTGTGTACATTGCCGACCCCGGGCCCCAAGACCCCCTGTCCCCTGGGTATTTCAGGCTTCCAAAGGGTGTGGTTAAATGGTACTTTTCCTTAGTTCCCCCAGTGTGCGTGTCAATTCGTCCTTCCCTGGACTTTGGTAGTGGAAACCATCCTGAAGAAGCAGTGAAGGTACATTTGAGTCATGGTGCCCCAAGCCCCCTGCCCTCTCCCCGCCAGACTAGCAGACACCATGAGCTCTTGGTATTTCTGACTTCCTACAGCGGCAGGGGGTCCTTGTGGCCCTGCAGGGTTGTAAAGTAGGGAAGCCTTAGAGTAGGTGGCCACGCCTTGGTGAACTCATGTGTTTGTCTGGTTTTGCATGCAGGGATGGGGTTGCGTGGTTGGCAAGACGTGGTAAGAAGCATCACTCGGAGGCCCGTTTCAGCTAGAAGAAGTTTTATTTCACTACACTCGGATGACTTCCTTCATCAGGCATGGATCTGCTCTAAGGTGAGGTGGGGACGGTGGGGATCTCCTGGAGTGTAGCTTGGAGGTGCTGGGAGCAAAGAGGAGGAGAGGATTGGAAAATGTCCAGGGAGTGTGGGGGACGCTTGGAAAGAATGAGTGGTGCAATTTTGAAAACTTAGGGGAGACCAACGCTTTGGGGGAGGAGGGCAGGGCTGAGCAGGTTCCCTGGCTGGTGGGTTCCAGTGAGCTGAGGCAGGTGCCCTGGCCCTGATCTGTGAAGTGCTGTGTTTGTGCATAGCAGACAGAGGCAGTTTTGGGCAAAGGATCCCACCAAGCCTTCCTCCCAGCTTCCTGGGCTGGCCTGGGCTGTTGAGGGAGGGCAGGGCTGGTGGGTGTGGGTCAGGGGAGTGGATGGCCAGCAGGTGGAGGGAGGTGGGCCCTGCAGAGCTGCGGAGGGTGTGTGGGGGGGGGAGGTCGGAGCTGGGCTCCAGGTCCCTGCAGGCCACCCAAGCCCGGGTGGCTCCTGGAGAAATGCAGAGAAGAGGAGGGCTCCTGGTGCTCTTCCTCTGGGAGAGAGGCAGTGGGTCCTTCTGGGCAGGCCAAGTTCAGTGTTTGGGACGTTTACCCCCCCGCCCCCCCGTGCGCCGTGCGCTGTGCAGCTGGGCTCTGGGCAGCGCTTGAAGCTGCCTTCTGACAGGCTTGTCTTTTTTAGGCTCCCTGCCAGCCGCCTGAGGGAGTCCCCCCTGGGGCCTTTGCCGCCCTGAGCGGCCAGGCATCTCGTGGGCGCGCAGGCGCACGCACACGGAGGACCCGAGAACCGACCAGCCTCCCGGGTGAGTGAGCAAGGGGACCCGGCCGGATGGGCTGCAGCAGCCAGGGCTTGGGGCCTAGGCGCTGTGGAGTGGGCCACTTGGGAGGAGGACATTCGGGCAGCCGCTATGTGAGGCAGCGCCACCTCCACTGGGAGACCCGTGCTGGCGGGAAGGCCCCTGCACCCGCCTGGGGCGTGGCGCACCTCCCTAGCGGCCGGCCCGGAAAGGGGATGGTGGCGTCGGCGGCGGCGGCGGCGGCGGCGGCGGCGGCGGCGGCGGCGGCGAGGCAGGAGCTTCAAGGCGGCGGCTTGCCTCCGCCCAGGGGTTTGTGTCAAGTCCCCCCGTTTTCGGTATTCGGAAGACTGTCAACCTCCAGGTGAGTTCCCTGTCCTAGCTTGCTTGTTTGCCTGCTGGCTGGCTTTCCTGGCTTGCCTTGGCTTCGCTTGTGATGGGTGCCTGGGCTCCCTGGGCTCTTGTTCCAAAGGGCAGGAGGCTTTAGTCTTGTTCGCCTTGATCTGTAGTCCGTCCGTGTTTCTAACGGGCTTGGCAAGCTGGGGGAATGGTGAAACTGGCTTGACTTTGCTTCCTGGCACACTTGTGCCTTTGCATGAGGTGTGTTGGTTTGTGTGAGGGGCAGAGAAATGGGTTTGGGATCAGGGCCAGGCATTTTGTAGCTTGGCTGTGTATTCTTGCAGGGGAAGCCCTTAGACCTTTTAGGGTCGTGTTAATTTCTCCCGGACACCTTTCTTTCTTTCTTTATGCGTTTGGGTCTTTGTGTATTTCTGTAACTCGGTAGGTAGTTGTAAACGTGTTTGTGGTCCTAGGTGTATGCAGGTATGTATTCATTGACTGGGTTCTCCGAGGAAGGTTGGTTTGGTATTTTCAGGCGAGGGACTCTCCCTTTGGGCCTGGGCAGTCATGGACAGTGACCGTCCTCCCGACCACTCCGTGCTGCCTGGGAAGCTGCGGGGACAGGCGCCTGCTGCCACACGCAGCAAGTTTTCTCCTGGAGCTTAAGCTGTCAAGGTTTTGGCCTGAGACCCCTTGAACTGTGATCCTGCCTTTTGTCTGCCTTCTGGGTGTCTGGGATTCTAGGCGTGAGACCCTGCAGGGGACTTGTTGGTTTTTAGAAGGAGAGCGTTGCCCTGTAGCTCATGCCGACCTGGTAGCTGGGGTCCCCCTGTCTCAGCCCCGCAAGGGCAGGAATGACATGTGTGCGCCCTCCTCGCTGGCTTTAGGTGTGTTTTGTGCTTCGGTAGCTTAGTTTGTTACTTTGGTGTTTTTCACTGGGATAGATTGTGTGTGTAGGGTGTGGGTGTGATCCATTTTAAAAATTCTAAATCGGCCTGGCCTGTGGGGTCCACTGGTTTGACTGTCCCCCCGCCCCCTTAGGGGTCCCCTAGGGCCCGACTTAAGGCAGCGGTCTGGCCGGAAGCGTCTCTTTTCTCTTTCTCCCACGTGTATGCAGTGCAGTCAGTCCCTTCTGGCATATAGCCTTCTCTACTCACCCTCATTCACCCTCCCCCATGCCACAAGCACCCGACCACACACAGGCTGTACCTACTGGACAGACCTGTCTTCCTGATGAAGGTTAATGTGAGTGTACCAAGGGCTTCCTCACTGTTTCCCTGCAGGGAGTCCACCTCACCTCTTTGTGGTCACCTCCTCACCTTGCTCTCCCTTACCCTCTGACCTCCTGCCCTGGAGTTTTCAGGACTTAGAATTCCTATGCTGCTCCTAGACTCTCCGAGCAGGGTTGTTTCTTTGAACCTTCTCCTGGATGCTCTCCTTCCTTTTTCCTTGGCCTCCCCCCTCCCTCCCCCGAGATGTCCAAACAGTGTTCTTTGCTTTAACTTCCTGAAGTGTGCATTTCAATTCGTTCTTCTCTAGATGTTCGTAGAATCCATTGTCACCACCGTGGAAGAAGCAGTGTGTACATTGCCGACCCCGGGCCCCAAGACCCCCTGTCCCCTGGGTATTTCAGGCTTCCAAAGGGTGTGGTTAAATGGTACTTTTCCTTAGTTCCCCCAGTGTGCGTGTCAATTCGTCCTTCCCTGGACTTTGGTAGTGGAAACCATCCTGAAGAAGCAGTGAAGGTACATTTGAGTCATGGTGCCCCAAGCCCCCTGCCCTCTCCCCGCCAGACTAGCAGACACCATGAGCTCTTGGTATTTCTGACTTCCTACAGCGGCAGGGGGTCCTTGTGGCCCTGCAGGGTTGTAAAGTAGGGAAGCCTTAGAGTAGGTGGCCACGCCTTGGTGAACTCATGTGTTTGTCTGGTTTTGCATGCAGGGATGGGGTTGCGTGGTTGGCAAGACGTGGTAAGAAGCATCACTCGGAGGCCCGTTTCAGCTAGAAGAAGTTTTATTTCACTACACTCGGATGACTTCCTTCATCAGGCATGGATCTGCTCTAAGGTGAGGTGGGGACGGTGGGGATCTCCTGGAGTGTAGCTTGGAGGTGCTGGGAGCAAAGAGGAGGAGAGGATTGGAAAATGTCCAGGGAGTGTGGGGGACGCTTGGAAAGAATGAGTGGTGCAATTTTGAAAACTTAGGGGAGACCAACGCTTTGGGGGAGGAGGGCAGGGCTGAGCAGGTTCCCTGGCTGGTGGGTTCCAGTGAGCTGAGGCAGGTGCCCTGGCCCTGATCTGTGAAGTGCTGTGTTTGTGCATAGCAGACAGAGGCAGTTTTGGGCAAAGGATCCCACCAAGCCTTCCTCCCAGCTTCCTGGGCTGGCCCGGGCTGTTGAGGGAGGGCAGGGCTGGTGGGGGTGGGTCAGGGGAGTGGATGGCCAGCAGGTGGAGGGAGGTGGGCCCTGCAGAGCTGCGGAGGGTGTGTGGGGGGGGGAGGTCGGAGCTGGGCTCCAGGTCCCTGCAGGCCACCCAAGCCCGGGGGGCTCCTGGAGAAATGCAGAGAAGAGGAGGGCTCCTGGTGCTCTTCCTCTGGGAGAGAGGCAGTGGGTCCTTCTGGGCAGGCCAAGTTCAGTGTTTGGGACGTTTACCCCCCCGCCCCCCCGTGCGCCGTGCGCTGTGCAGCTGGGCTCTGGGCAGCGCTTGAAGCTGCCTTCTGACAGGCTTGTCTTTTTTAGGCTCCCTGCCAGCCGCCTGAGGGAGTCCCCCCTGGGGCCTTTGCCGCCCTGAGCGGCCAGGCATCTCGGGGACGCGCAGGCGCGCGCACACGGAGGACCCGAGAACCGACCAGCCTCCCGGGTGAGTGAGCAAGGGGACCCGGCCGGATGGGCTGCAGCAGCCAGGGCTTGGGGCCTCGGCGCTGTGGAGTGGGCCACTTGGGAGGAGGACGTTCGGGCAGCCGCTAGGTGAGGCAGCGCCACCTCCACTGGGAGACCCGTGCTGGCGGGAAGGCCCCTGCACCCGCCTGGGGCGTGGCGCACCTCCCTAGCGGCCGGCCCGGAAAGGGGATGGTGGCGTCGGCGGCGGCGGCGGCGGCGCCGGCGAGGCAGGCACTTCAAGGCGGCGGCTTGCCTCCGCCCAGGGGTTTGTGTCAAGTCCCCCCGTTTTCGGTATTCGGAAGACTGTCAACCTCCAGGTGAGTTCCCTGTCCTAGCTTGCTTGTTTGCCTGCTGGCTGGCTTTCCTGGCTTGCCTTGGCTTCGCTTGTGATGGGTGCCTGGGCTCCCTGGGCTCTTGTTCCAAAGGGCAGGAGGCTTTAGTCTTGTTCGCCTTGATCTGTAGTCCGTCCGTGTTTCTAACGGGCTTGGCAAGCTGGGGGAATGGTGAAACTGGCTTGACTTTGCTTCCTGGCACACTTGTGCCTTTGGATGAGGTGTGTTGGTTTGTGTGAGGGGCAGAGAAATGGGTTTGGGATCAGGGCCAGGCATTTTGTAGCTTGGCTGTGTATTCTTGCAGGGGAAGCCCTTAGACCTTTTAGGGTCGTGTTAATTTCTCCCGGACACCTTTCTTTCTTTCTTTATGCGTTTGGGTCTTTGTGTATTTCTGTAACTCGGTAGGTAGTTGTAAACGTGTTTGTGGTCCTAGGTGTATGCAGGTATGTATTCATTGACTGGGTTCTCCGAGGAAGGTTGGTTTGGTATTTTCAGGCGAGGGACTCTCCCTTTGGGCCTGGGCAGTCATGGACAGTGACCGTCCTCCCGACCACTCCGTGCTGCCTGGGAAGCTGCGGGGACAGGCGCCTGCTGCCACACGCAGCAAGTTTTCTCCTGGAGCTTAAGCTGTCAAGGTTTTGGCCTGAGACCCCTTGAACTGTGATCCTGCCTTTTGTCTGCCTTCTGGGTGTCTGGGATTCTAGGCGTGAGACCCTGCAGGGGACTTGTTGGTTTTTAGAAGGAGAGCGTTGCCCTGTAGCTCATGCCGACCTGGTAGCTGGGGTCCCCCTGTCTCAGCCCCGCAAGGGCAGGAATGACATGTGTGCGCCCTCCTCGCTGGCTTTAGGTGTGTTTTGTGCTTCGGTAGCTTAGTTTGTTACTTTGGTGTTTTTCACTGGGATAGATTGTGTGTGTAGGGTGTGGGTGTGATCCATTTTAAAAATTCTAAATCGGCCTGGCCTGTGGGGTCCACTGGTTTGACTGTCCCCCCGCCCCCTTAGGGGTCCCCTAGGGCCCGACTTAAGGCAGCGGTCTGGCCGGAAGCGTCTCTTTTCTCTTTCTCCCACGTGTATGCAGTGCAGTCAGTCCCTTCTGGCATATAGCCTTCTCTACTCACCCTCATTCACCCTCCCCCATGCCACAAGCACCCGACCACACACAGGCTGTACCTACTGGACAGACCTGTCTTCCTGATGAAGGTTAATGTGAGTGTACCAAGGGCTTCCTCACTGTTTCCCTGCAGGGAGTCCACCTCACCTCTTTGTGGTCACCTCCTCACCTTGCTCTCCCTTACCCTCTGACCTCCTGCCCTGGAGTTTTCAGGACTTAGAATTCCTATGCTGCTCCTAGACTCTCCGAGCAGGGTTGTTTCTTTGAACCTTCTCCTGGATGCTCTCCTTCCTTTTTCCTTGGCCTCCCCCCTCCCTCCCCCGAGATGTCCAAACAGTGTTCTTTGCTTTAACTTCCTGAAGTGTGCATTTCAATTCGTTCTTCTCTAGATGTTCGTAGAATCCATTGTCACCACCGTGGAAGAAGCAGTGTGTACATTGCCGACCCCGGGCCCCAAGACCCCCTGTCCCCTGGGTATTTCAGGCTTCCAAAGGGTGTGGTTAAATGGTACTTTTCCTTAGTTCCCCCAGTGTGCGTGTCAATTCGTCCTTCCCTGGACTTTGGTAGTGGAAACCATCCTGAAGAAGCAGTGAAGGTACATTTGAGTCATGGTGCCCCAAGCCCCCTGCCCTCTCCCCGCCAGACTAGCAGACACCATGAGCTCTTGGTATTTCTGACTTCCTACAGCGGCAGGGGGTCCTTGTGGCCCTGCAGGGTTGTAAAGTAGGGAAGCCTTAGAGTAGGTGGCCACGCCTTGGTGAACTCATGTGTTTGTCTGGTTTTGCATGCAGGGATGGGGTTGCGTGGTTGGCAAGACGTGGTAAGAAGCATCACTCGGAGGCCCGTTTCAGCTAGAAGAAGTTTTATTTCACTACACTCGGATGACTTCCTTCATCAGGCATGGATCTGCTCTAAGGTGAGGTGGGGACGGTGGGGATCTCCTGGAGTGTAGCTTGGAGGTGCTGGGAGCAAAGAGGAGGAGAGGATTGGAAAATGTCCAGGGAGTGTGGGGGACGCTTGGAAAGAATGAGTGGTGCAATTTTGAAAACTTAGGGGAGACCAACGCTTTGGGGGAGGAGGGCAGGGCTGAGCAGGTTCCCTGGCTGGTGGGTTCCAGTGAGCTGAGGCAGGTGCCCTGGCCCTGATCTGTGAAGTGCTGTGTTTGTGCATAGCAGACAGAGGCAGTTTTGGGCAAAGGATCCCACCAAGCCTTCCTCCCAGCTTCCTGGGCTGGCCCGGGCTGTTGAGGGAGGGCAGGGCTGGTGGGGGTGGGTCAGGGGAGTGGATGGCCAGCAGGTGGAGGGAGGTGGGCCCTGCAGAGCTGCGGAGGGTGTGTGGGGGGGGGAGGTCGGAGCTGGGCTCCAGGTCCCTGCAGGCCACCCAAGCCCGGGGGGCTCCTGGAGAAATGCAGAGAAGAGGAGGGCTCCTGGTGCTCTTCCTCTGGGAGAGAGGCAGTGGGTCCTTCTGGGCAGGCCAAGTTCAGTGTTTGGGACGTTTACCCCCCCGCCCCCCCGTGCGCCGTGCGCTGTGCAGCTGGGCTCTGGGCAGCGCTTGAAGCTGCCTTCTGACAGGCTTGTCTTTTTTAGGCTCCCTGCCAGCCGCCTGAGGGAGTCCCCCCTGGGGCCTTTGCCGCCCTGAGCGGCCAGGCATCTCGGGGACGCGCAGGCGCGCGCACACGGAGGACCCGAGAACCGACCAGCCTCCCGGGTGAGTGAGCAAGGGGACCCGGCCGGATGGGCTGCAGCAGCCAGGGCTTGGGGCCTCGGCGCTGTGGAGTGGGCCACTTGGGAGGAGGACGTTCGGGCAGCCGCTAGGTGAGGCAGCGCCACCTCCACTGGGAGACCCGTGCTGGCGGGAAGGCCCCTGCACCCGCCTGGGGCGTGGCGCACCTCCCTAGCGGCCGGCCCGGAAAGGGGATGGTGGCGTCGGCGGCGGTGGCGGCGGCGCCGGCGAGGCAGGCACTTCAAGGCGGCGGCTTGCCTCCGCCCAGGGGTTTGTGTCAAGTCCCCCCGTTTTCGGTATTCGGAAGACTGTCAACCTCCAGGTGAGTTCCCTGTCCTAGCTTGCTTGTTTGCCTGCTGGCTGGCTTTCCTGGCTTGCCTTGGCTTCGCTTGTGATGGGTGCCTGGGCTCCCTGGGCTCTTGTTCCAAAGGGCAGGAGGCTTTAGTCTTGTTCGCCTTGATCTGTAGTCCGTCCGTGTTTCTAACGGGCTTGGCAAGCTGGGGGAATGGTGAAACTGGCTTGACTTTGCTTCCTGGCACACTTGTGCCTTTGGATGAGGTGTGTTGGTTTGTGTGAGGGGCAGAGAAATGGGTTTGGGATCAGGGCCAGGCATTTTGTAGCTTGGCTGTGTATTCTTGCAGGGGAAGCCCTTAGACCTTTTAGGGTCGTGTTAATTTCTCCCGGACACCTTTCTTTCTTTCTTTATGCGTTTGGGTCTTTGTGTATTTCTGTAACTCGGTAGGTAGTTGTAAACGTGTTTGTGGTCCTAGGTGTATGCAGGTATGTATTCATTGACTGGGTTCTCCGAGGAAGGTTGGTTTGGTATTTTCAGGCGAGGGACTCTCCCTTTGGGCCTGGGCAGTCATGGACAGTGACCGTCCTCCCGACCACTCCGTGCTGCCTGGGAAGCTGCGGGGACAGGCGCCTGCTGCCACACGCAGCAAGTTTTCTCCTGGAGCTTAAGCTGTCAAGGTTTTGGCCTGAGACCCCTTGAACTGTGATCCTGCCTTTTGTCTGCCTTCTGGGTGTCTGGGATTCTAGGCGTGAGACCCTGCAGGGGACTTGTTGGTTTTTAGAAGGAGAGCGTTGCCCTGTAGCTCATGCCGACCTGGTAGCTGGGGTCCCCCTGTCTCAGCCCCGCAAGGGCAGGAATGACATGTGTGCGCCCTCCTCGCTGGCTTTAGGTGTGTTTTGTGCTTCGGTAGCTTAGTTTGTTACTTTGGTGTTTTTCACTGGGATAGATTGTGTGTGTAGGGTGTGGGTGTGATCCATTTTAAAAATTCTAAATCGGCCTGGCCTGTGGGGTCCACTGGTTTGACTGTCCCCCCGCCCCCTTAGGGGTCCCCTAGGGCCCGACTTAAGGCAGCGGTCTGTCCGGAAGCGTCTCTTTTCTCTTTCTCCCACGTGTATGCAGTGCAGTCAGTCCCTTCTGGCATATAGCCTTCTCTACTCACCCTCATTCACCCTCCCCCATGCCACAAGCACCCGACCACACACAGGCTGTACCTACTGGACAGACCTGTCTTCCTGATGAAGGTTAATGTGAGTGTACCAAGGGCTTCCTCACTGTTTCCCTGCAGGGAGTCCACCTCACCTCTTTGTGGTCACCTCCTCACCTTGCTCTCCCTTACCCTCTGACCTCCTGCCCTGGAGTTTTCAGGACTTAGAATTCCTATGCTGCTCCTAGACTCTCCGAGCAGGGTTGTTTCTTTGAACCTTCTCCTGGATGCTCTCCTTCCTTTTTCCTTGGCCTCCCCCCTCCCTCCCCCGAGATGTCCAAACAGTGTTCTTTGCTTTAACTTCCTGAAGTGTGCATTTCAATTCGTTCTTCTCTAGATGTTCGTAGAATCCATTGTCACCACCGTGGAAGAAGCAGTGTGTACATTGCCGACCCCGGGCCCCAAGACCCCCTGTCCCCTGGGTATTTCAGGCTTCCAAAGGGTGTGGTTAAATGGTACTTTTCCTTAGTTCCCCCAGTGTGCGTGTCAATTCGTCCTTCCCTGGACTTTGGTAGTGGAAACCATCCTGAAGAAGCAGTGAAGGTACATTTGAGTCATGGTGCCCCAAGCCCCCTGCCCTCTCCCCGCCAGACTAGCAGACACCATGAGCTCTTGGTATTTCTGACTTCCTACAGCGGCAGGGGGTCCTTGTGGCCCTGCAGGGTTGTAAAGTAGGGAAGCCTTAGAGTAGGTGGCCACGCCTTGGTGAACTCATGTGTTTGTCTGGTTTTGCATGCAGGGATGGGGTTGCGTGGTTGGCAAGACGTGGTAAGAAGCATCACTCGGAGGCCCGTTTCAGCTAGAAGAAGTTTTATTTCACTACACTCGGATGACTTCCTTCATCAGGCATGGATCTGCTCTAAGGTGAGGTGGGGACGGTGGGGATCTCCTGGAGTGTAGCTTGGAGGTGCTGGGAGCAAAGAGGAGGAGAGGATTGGAAAATGTCCAGGGAGTGTGGGGGACGCTTGGAAAGAATGAGTGGTGCAATTTTGAAAACTTAGGGGAGACCAACGCTTTGGGGGAGGAGGGCAGGGCTGAGCAGGTTCCCTGGCTGGTGGGTTCCAGTGAGCTGAGGCAGGTGCCCTGGCCCTGATCTGTGAAGTGCTGTGTTTGTGCATAGCAGACAGAGGCAGTTTTGGGCAAAGGATCCCACCAAGCCTTCCTCCCAGCTTCCTGGGCTGGCCTGGGCTGTTGAGGGAGGGCAGGGCTGGTGGGTGTGGGTCAGGGGAGTGGATGGCCAGCAGGTGGAGGGAGGTGGGCCCTGCAGAGCTGCGGAGGGTGTGTGGGGGGGGGAGGTCGGAGCTGGGCTCCAGGTCCCTGCAGGCCACCCAAGCCCAGGTGGCTCCTGGAGAAATGCAGAGAAGAGGAGGGCTCCTGGTGCTCTTCCTCTGGGAGAGAGGCAGTGGGTCCTTCTGGGCAGGCCAAGTTCAGTGTTTGGGACGTTTACCCCCCCGCCCCCCCGTGCGCCGTGCGCTGTGCAGCTGGGCTCTGGGCAGCGCTTGAAGCTGCCTTCTGACAGGCTTGTCTTTTTTAGGCTCCCTGCCAGCCGCCTGAGGGAGTCCCCCCTGGGGCCTTTGCCGCCCTGAGCGGCCAGGCATCTCGTGGGCGCGCAGGCGCACGCACACGGAGGACCCGAGAACCGACCAGCCTCCCGGGTGAGTGAGCAAGGGGACCCGGCCGGATGGGCTGCAGCAGCCAGGGCTTGGGGCCTAGGCGCTGTGGAGTGGGCCACTTGGGAGGAGGACATTCGGGCAGCCGCTATGTGAGGCAGCGCCACCTCCACTGGGAGACCCGTGCTGGCGGGAAGGCCCCTGCACCCGCCTGGGGCGTGGCGCACCTCCCTAGCGGCCGGCCCGGAAAGGGGATGGTGGCGTCGGCGGCGGCGGCGGCGGCGGCGGCGGCGGCGGCGGCGGCGGCGGCGGCGGCGAGGCAGGAGCTTCAAGGCGGCGGCTTGCCTCCGCCCAGGGGTTTGTGTCAAGTCCCCCCGTTTTCGGTATTCGGAAGACTGTCAACCTCCAGGTGAGTTCCCTGTCCTAGCTTGCTTGTTTGCCTGCTGGCTGGCTTTCCTGGCTTGCCTTGGCTTCGCTTGTGATGGGTGCCTGGGCTCCCTGGGCTCTTGTTCCAAAGGGCAGGAGGCTTTAGTCTTGTTCGCCTTGATCTGTAGTCCGTCCGTGTTTCTAACGGGCTTGGCAAGCTGGGGGAATGGTGAAACTGGCTTGACTTTGCTTCCTGGCACACTTGTGCCTTTGCATGAGGTGTGTTGGTTTGTGTGAGGGGCAGAGAAATGGGTTTGGGATCAGGGCCAGGCATTTTGTAGCTTGGCTGTGTATTCTTGCAGGGGAAGCCCTTAGACCTTTTAGGGTCGTGTTAATTTCTCCCGGACACCTTTCTTTCTTTCTTTATGCGTTTGGGTCTTTGTGTATTTCTGTAACTCGGTAGGTAGTTGTAAACGTGTTTGTGGTCCTAGGTGTATGCAGGTATGTATTCATTGACTGGGTTCTCCGAGGAAGGTTGGTTTGGTATTTTCAGGCGAGGGACTCTCCCTTTGGGCCTGGGCAGTCATGGACAGTGACCGTCCTCCCGACCACTCCGTGCTGCCTGGGAAGCTGCGGGGACAGGCGCCTGCTGCCACACGCAGCAAGTTTTCTCCTGGAGCTTAAGCTGTCAAGGTTTTGGCCTGAGACCCCTTGAACTGTGATCCTGCCTTTTGTCTGCCTTCTGGGTGTCTGGGATTCTAGGCGTGAGACCCTGCAGGGGACTTGTTGGTTTTTAGAAGGAGAGCGTTGCCCTGTAGCTCATGCCGACCTGGTAGCTGGGGTCCCCCTGTCTCAGCCCCGCAAGGGCAGGAATGACATGTGTGCGCCCTCCTCGCTGGCTTTAGGTGTGTTTTGTGCTTCGGTAGCTTAGTTTGTTACTTTGGTGTTTTTCACTGGGATAGATTGTGTGTGTAGGGTGTGGGTGTGATCCATTTTAAAAATTCTAAATCGGCCTGGCCTGTGGGGTCCACTGGTTTGACTGTCCCCCCGCCCCCTTAGGGGTCCCCTAGGGCCCGACTTAAGGCAGCGGTCTGTCCGGAAGCGTCTCTTTTCTCTTTCTCCCACGTGTATGCAGTGCAGTCAGTCCCTTCTGGCATATAGCCTTCTCTACTCACCCTCATTCACCCTCCCCCATGCCACAAGCACCCGACCACACACAGGCTGTACCTACTGGACAGACCTGTCTTCCTGATGAAGGTTAATGTGAGTGTACCAAGGGCTTCCTCACTGTTTCCCTGCAGGGAGTCCACCTCACCTCTTTGTGGTCACCTCCTCACCTTGCTCTCCCTTACCCTCTGACCTCCTGCCCTGGAGTTTTCAGGACTTAGAATTCCTATGCTGCTCCTAGACTCTCCGAGCAGGGTTGTTTCTTTGAACCTTCTCCTGGATGCTCTCCTTCCTTTTTCCTTGGCCTCCCCCCTCCCTCCCCCGAGATGTCCAAACAGTGTTCTTTGCTTTAACTTCCTGAAGTGTGCATTTCAATTCGTTCTTCTCTAGATGTTCGTAGAATCCATTGTCACCACCGTGGAAGAAGCAGTGTGTACATTGCCGACCCCGGGCCCCAAGACCCCCTGTCCCCTGGGTATTTCAGGCTTCCAAAGGGTGTGGTTAAATGGTACTTTTCCTTAGTTCCCCCAGTGTGCGTGTCAATTCGTCCTTCCCTGGACTTTGGTAGTGGAAACCATCCTGAAGAAGCAGTGAAGGTACATTTGAGTCATGGTGCCCCAAGCCCCCTGCCCTCTCCCCGCCAGACTAGCAGACACCATGAGCTCTTGGTATTTCTGACTTCCTACAGCGGCAGGGGGTCCTTGTGGCCCTGCAGGGTTGTAAAGTAGGGAAGCCTTAGAGTAGGTGGCCACGCCTTGGTGAACTCATGTGTTTGTCTGGTTTTGCATGCAGGGATGGGGTTGCGTGGTTGGCAAGACGTGGAAAGAAGCATCACTCGGAGGCCCGTTTCAGCTAGAAGAAGTTTTATTTCACTACACTCGGATGACTTCCTTCATCAGGCATGGATCTGCTCTAAGGTGAGGTGGGGACGGTGGGGATCTCCTGGAGTGTAGCTTGGAGGTGCTGGGAGCAAAGAGGAGGAGAGGATTGGAAAATGTCCAGGGAGTGTGGGGGACGCTTGGAAAGAATGAGTGGTGCAATTTTGAAAACTTAGGGGAGACCAACGCTTTGGGGGAGGAGGGCAGGGCTGAGCAGGTTCCCTGGCTGGTGGGTTCCAGTGAGCTGAGGCAGGTGCCCTGGCCCTGATCTGTGAAGTGCTGTGTTTGTGCATAGCAGACAGAGGCAGTTTTGGGCAAAGGATCCCACCAAGCCTTCCTCCCAGCTTCCTGGGCTGGCCTGGGCTGTTGAGGGAGGGCAGGGCTGGTGGGTGTGGGTCAGGGGAGTGGATGGCCAGCAGGTGGAGGGAGGTGGGCCCTGCAGAGCTGCGGAGGGTGTGTGGGGGGGGGAGGTCGGAGCTGGGCTCCAGGTCCCTGCAGGCCACCCAAGCCCAGGTGGCTCCTGGAGAAATGCAGAGAAGAGGAGGGCTCCTGGTGCTCTTCCTCTGGGAGAGAGGCAGTGGGTCCTTCTGGGCAGGCCAAGTTCAGTGTTTGGGACGTTTACCCCCCCGCCCCCCCGTGCGCCGTGCGCTGTGCAGCTGGGCTCTGGGCAGCGCTTGAAGCTGCCTTCTGACAGGCTTGTCTTTTTTAGGCTCCCTGCCAGCCGCCTGAGGGAGTCCCCCCTGGGGCCTTTGCCGCCCTGAGCGGCCAGGCATCTCGTGGGCGCGCAGGCGCACGCACACGGAGGACCCGAGAACCGACCAGCCTCCCGGGTGAGTGAGCAAGGGGACCCGGCCGGATGGGCTGCAGCAGCCAGGGCTTGGGGCCTAGGCGCTGTGGAGTGGGCCACTTGGGAGGAGGACATTCGGGCAGCCGCTATGTGAGGCAGCGCCACCTCCACTGGGAGACCCGTGCTGGCGGGAAGGCCCCTGCACCCGCCTGGGGCGTGGCGCACCTCCCTAGCGGCCGGCCCGGAAAGGGGATGGTGGCGTCGGCGGCGGCGGCGGCGGCGGCGGCGGCGGCGGCGGCGGCGGCGGCGGCGGCGAGGCAGGAGCTTCAAGGCGGCGGCTTGCCTCCGCCCAGGGGTTTGTGTCAAGTCCCCCCGTTTTCGGTATTCGGAAGACTGTCAACCTCCAGGTGAGTTCCCTGTCCTAGCTTGCTTGTTTGCCTGCTGGCTGGCTTTCCTGGCTTGCCTTGGCTTCGCTTGTGATGGGTGCCTGGGCTCCCTGGGCTCTTGTTCCAAAGGGCAGGAGGCTTTAGTCTTGTTCGCCTTGATCTGTAGTCCGTCCGTGTTTCTAACGGGCTTGGCAAGCTGGGGGAATGGTGAAACTGGCTTGACTTTGCTTCCTGGCACACTTGTGCCTTTGCATGAGGTGTGTTGGTTTGTGTGAGGGGCAGAGAAATGGGTTTGGGATCAGGGCCAGGCATTTTGTAGCTTGGCTGTGTATTCTTGCAGGGGAAGCCCTTAGACCTTTTAGGGTCGTGTTAATTTCTCCCGGACACCTTTCTTTCTTTCTTTATGCGTTTGGGTCTTTGTGTATTTCTGTAACTCGGTAGGTAGTTGTAAACGTGTTTGTGGTCCTAGGTGTATGCAGGTATGTATTCATTGACTGGGTTCTCCGAGGAAGGTTGGTTTGGTATTTTCAGGCGAGGGACTCTCCCTTTGGGCCTGGGCAGTCATGGACAGTGACCGTCCTCCCGACCACTCCGTGCTGCCTGGGAAGCTGCGGGGACAGGCGCCTGCTGCCACACGCAGCAAGTTTTCTCCTGGAGCTTAAGCTGTCAAGGTTTTGGCCTGAGACCCCTTGAACTGTGATCCTGCCTTTTGTCTGCCTTCTGGGTGTCTGGGATTCTAGGCGTGAGACCCTGCAGGGGACTTGTTGGTTTTTAGAAGGAGAGCGTTGCCCTGTAGCTCATGCCGACCTGGTAGCTGGGGTCCCCCTGTCTCAGCCCCGCAAGGGCAGGAATGACATGTGTGCGCCCTCCTCGCTGGCTTTAGGTGTGTTTTGTGCTTCGGTAGCTTAGTTTGTTACTTTGGTGTTTTTCACTGGGATAGATTGTGTGTGTAGGGTGTGGGTGTGATCCATTTTAAAAATTCTAAATCGGCCTGGCCTGTGGGGTCCACTGGTTTGACTGTCCCCCCGCCCCCTTAGGGGTCCCCTAGGGCCCGACTTAAGGCAGCGGTCTGTCCGGAAGCGTCTCTTTTCTCTTTCTCCCACGTGTATGCAGTGCAGTCAGTCCCTTCTGGCATATAGCCTTCTCTACTCACCCTCATTCACCCTCCCCCATGCCACAAGCACCCGACCACACACAGGCTGTACCTACTGGACAGACCTGTCTTCCTGATGAAGGTTAATGTGAGTGTACCAAGGGCTTCCTCACTGTTTCCCTGCAGGGAGTCCACCTCACCTCTTTGTGGTCACCTCCTCACCTTGCTCTCCCTTACCCTCTGACCTCCTGCCCTGGAGTTTTCAGGACTTAGAATTCCTATGCTGCTCCTAGACTCTCCGAGCAGGGTTGTTTCTTTGAACCTTCTCCTGGATGCTCTCCTTCCTTTTTCCTTGGCCTCCCCCCTCCCTCCCCCGAGATGTCCAAACAGTGTTCTTTGCTTTAACTTCCTGAAGTGTGCATTTCAATTCGTTCTTCTCTAGATGTTCGTAGAATCCATTGTCACCACCGTGGAAGAAGCAGTGTGTACATTGCCGACCCCGGGCCCCAAGACCCCCTGTCCCCTGGGTATTTCAGGCTTCCAAAGGGTGTGGTTAAATGGTACTTTTCCTTAGTTCCCCCAGTGTGCGTGTCAATTCGTCCTTCCCTGGACTTTGGTAGTGGAAACCATCCTGAAGAAGCAGTGAAGGTACATTTGAGTCATGGTGCCCCAAGCCCCCTGCCCTCTCCCCGCCAGACTAGCAGACACCATGAGCTCTTGGTATTTCTGACTTCCTACAGCGGCAGGGGGTCCTTGTGGCCCTGCAGGGTTGTAAAGTAGGGAAGCCTTAGAGTAGGTGGCCACGCCTTGGTGAACTCATGTGTTTGTCTGGTTTTGCATGCAGGGATGGGGTTGCGTGGTTGGCAAGACGTGGAAAGAAGCATCACTCGGAGGCCCGTTTCAGCTAGAAGAAGTTTTATTTCACTACACTCGGATGACTTCCTTCATCAGGCATGGATCTGCTCTAAGGTGAGGTGGGGACGGTGGGGATCTCCTGGAGTGTAGCTTGGAGGTGCTGGGAGCAAAGAGGAGGAGAGGATTGGAAAATGTCCAGGGAGTGTGGGGGACGCTTGGAAAGAATGAGTGGTGCAATTTTGAAAACTTAGGGGAGACCAACGCTTTGGGGGAGGAGGGCAGGGCTGAGCAGGTTCCCTGGCTGGTGGGTTCCAGTGAGCTGAGGCAGGTGCCCTGGCCCTGATCTGTGAAGTGCTGTGTTTGTGCATAGCAGACAGAGGCAGTTTTGGGCAAAGGATCCCACCAAGCCTTCCTCCCAGCTTCCTGGGCTGGCCCGGGCTGTTGAGGGAGGGCAGGGCTGGTGGGGGTGGGTCAGGGGAGTGGATGGCCAGCAGGTGGAGGGAGGTGGGCCCTGCAGAGCTGCGGAGGGTGTGTGGGGGGGGGAGGTCGGAGCTGGGCTCCAGGTCCCTGCAGGCCACCCAAGCCCGGGGGGCTCCTGGAGAAATGCAGAGAAGAGGAGGGCTCCTGGTGCTCTTCCTCTGGGAGAGAGGCAGTGGGTCCTTCTGGGCAGGCCAAGTTCAGTGTTTGGGACGTTTACCCCCCCGCCCCCCCGTGCGCCGTGCGCTGTGCAGCTGGGCTCTGGGCAGCGCTTGAAGCTGCCTTCTGACAGGCTTGTCTTTTTTAGGCTCCCTGCCAGCCGCCTGAGGGAGTCCCCCCTGGGGCCTTTGCCGCCCTGAGCGGCCAGGCATCTCGGGGGCGCGCAGGCGCGCGCACACGGAGGACCCGAGAACCGACCAGCCTCCCGGGTGAGTGAGCAAGGGGACCCGGCCGGATGGGCTGCAGCAGCCAGGGCTTGGGGCCTCGGCGCTGTGGAGTGGGCCACTTGGGAGGAGGACGTTCGGGCAGCCGCTAGGTGAGGCAGCGCCACCTCCACTGGGAGACCCGTGCTGGCGGGAAGGCCCCTGCACCCGCCTGGGGCGTGGCGCACCTCCCTAGCGGCCGGCCCGGAAAGGGGATGGTGGCGTCGGCGGCGGCGGCGGCGGCGGCGGCGAGGCAGGAGCTTCAAGGCGGCGGCTTGCCTCCGCCCAGGGGTTTGTGTCAAGTCCCCCCGTTTTCGGTATTCGGAAGACTGTCAACCTCCAGGTGAGTTCCCTGTCCTAGCTTGCTTGTTTGCCTGCTGGCTGGCTTTCCTGGCTTGCCTTGGCTTCGCTTGTGATGGGTGCCTGGGCTCCCTGGGCTCTTGTTCCAAAGGGCAGGAGGCTTTAGTCTTGTTCGCCTTGATCTGTAGTCCGTCCGTGTTTCTAACGGGCTTGGCAAGCTGGGGGAATGGTGAAACTGGCTTGACTTTGCTTCCTGGCACACTTGTGCCTTTGGATGAGGTGTGTTGGTTTGTGTGAGGGGCAGAGAAATGGGTTTGGGATCAGGGCCAGGCATTTTGTAGCTTGGCTGTGTATTCTTGCAGGGGAAGCCCTTAGACCTTTTAGGGTCGTGTTAATTTCTCCTGGACACCTTTCTTTCTTTCTTTATGCGTTTGGGTCTTTGTGTATTTCTGTAACTCGGTAGGTAGTTGTAAACGTGTTTGTGGTCCTAGGTGTATGCAGGTATGTATTCATTGACTGGGTTCTCCGAGGAAGGTTGGTTTGGTATTTTCAGGCGAGGGACTCTCCCTTTGGGCCTGGGCAGTCATGGACAGTGACCGTCCTCCCGACCACTCCGTGCTGCCTGGGAAGCTGCGGGGACAGGCGCCTGCTGCCACACGCAGCAAGTTTTCTCCTGGAGCTTAAGCTGTCAAGGTTTTGGCCTGAGACCCCTTGAACTGTGATCCTGCCTTTTGTCTGCCTTCTGGGTGTCTGGGATTCTAGGCGTGAGACCCTGCAGGGGACTTGTTGGTTTTTAGAAGGAGAGCGTTGCCCTGTAGCTCATGCCGACCTGGTAGCTGGGGTCCCCCTGTCTCAGCCCCGCAAGGGCAGGAATGACATGTGTGCGCCCTCCTCGCTGGCTTTAGGTGTGTTTTGTGCTTCGGTAGCTTAGTTTGTTACTTTGGTGTTTTTCACTGGGATAGATTGTGTGTGTAGGGTGTGGGTGTGATCCATTTTAAAAATTCTAAATCGGCCTGGCCTGTGGGGTCCACTGGTTTGACTGTCCCCCCGCCCCCTTAGGGGTCCCCTAGGGCCCGACTTAAGGCAGCGGTCTGGCCGGAAGCGTCTCTTTTCTCTTTCTCCCACGTGTATGCAGTGCAGTCAGTCCCTTCTGGCATATAGCCTTCTCTACTCACCCTCATTCACCCTCCCCCATGCCACAAGCACCCGACCACACACAGGCTGTACCTACTGGACAGACCTGTCTTCCTGATGAAGGTTAATGTGAGTGTACCAAGGGCTTCCTCACTGTTTCCCTGCAGGGAGTCCACCTCACCTCTTTGTGGTCACCTCCTCACCTTGCTCTCCCTTACCCTCTGACCTCCTGCCCTGGAGTTTTCAGGACTTAGAATTCCTATGCTGCTCCTAGACTCTCCGAGCAGGGTTGTTTCTTTGAACCTTCTCCTGGATGCTCTCCTTCCTTTTTCCTTGGCCTCCCCCCTCCCTCCCCCGAGATGTCCAAACAGTGTTCTTTGCTTTAACTTCCTGAAGTGTGCATTTCAATTCGTTCTTCTCTAGATGTTCGTAGAATCCATTGTCACCACCGTGGAAGAAGCAGTGTGTACATTGCCGACCCCGGGCCCCAAGACCCCCTGTCCCCTGGGTATTTCAGGCTTCCAAAGGGTGTGGTTAAATGGTACTTTTCCTTAGTTCCCCCAGTGTGCGTGTCAATTCGTCCTTCCCTGGACTTTGGTAGTGGAAACCATCCTGAAGAAGCAGTGAAGGTACATTTGAGTCATGGTGCCCCAAGCCCCCTGCCCTCTCCCCGCCAGACTAGCAGACACCATGAGCTCTTGGTATTTCTGACTTCCTACAGCGGCAGGGGGTCCTTGTGGCCCTGCAGGGTTGTAAAGTAGGGAAGCCTTAGAGTAGGTGGCCACGCCTTGGTGAACTCATGTGTTTGTCTGGTTTTGCATGCAGGGATGGGGTTGCGTGGTTGGCAAGACGTGGTAAGAAGCATCACTCGGAGGCCCGTTTCAGCTAGAAGAAGTTTTATTTCACTACACTCGGATGACTTCCTTCATCAGGCATGGATCTGCTCTAAGGTGAGGTGGGGACGGTGGGGATCTCCTGGAGTGTAGCTTGGAGGTGCTGGGAGCAAAGAGGAGGAGAGGATTGGAAAATGTCCAGGGAGTGTGGGGGACGCTTGGAACGAATGAGTGGTGCAATTTTGAAAACTTAGGGGAGACCAACGCTTTGGGGGAGGAGGGCAGGGCTGAGCAGGTTCCCTGGCTGGTGGGTTCCAGTGAGCTGAGGCAGGTGCCCTGGCCCTGATCTGTGAAGTGCTGTGTTTGTGCATAGCAGACAGAGGCAGTTTTGGGCAAAGGATCCCACCAAGCCTTCCTCCCAGCTTCCTGGGCTGGCCCGGGCTGTTGAGGGAGGGCAGGGCTGGTGGGGGTGGGTCAGGGGAGTGGATGGCCAGCAGGTGGAGGGAGGTGGGCCCTGCAGAGCTGCGGAGGGTGTGTGGGGGGGGGAGGTCGGAGCTGGGCTCCAGGTCCCTGCAGGCCACCCAAGCCCGGGGGGCTCCTGGAGAAATGCAGAGAAGAGGAGGGCTCCTGGTGCTCTTCCTCTGGGAGAGAGGCAGTGGGTCCTTCTGGGCAGGCCAAGTTCAGTGTTTGGGACGTTTACCCCCCCGCCCCCCCGTGCGCCGTGCGCTGTGCAGCTGGGCTCTGGGCAGCGCTTGAAGCTGCCTTCTGACAGGCTTGTCTTTTTTAGGCTCCCTGCCAGCCGCCTGAGGGAGTCCCCCCTGGGGCCTTTGCCGCCCTGAGCGGCCAGGCATCTCGGGGGCGCGCAGGCGCGCGCACACGGAGGACCCGAGAACCGACCAGCCTCCCGGGTGAGTGAGCAAGGGGACCCGGCCGGATGGGCTGCAGCAGCCAGGGCTTGGGGCCTCGGCGCTGTGGAGTGGGCCACTTGGGAGGAGGACGTTCGGGCAGCCGCTAGGTGAGGCAGCGCCACCTCCACTGGGAGACCCGTGCTGGCGGGAAGGCCCCTGCACCCGCCTGGGGCGTGGCGCACCTCCCTAGCGGCCGGCCCGGAAAGGGGATGGTGGCGTCGGCGGCGGCGGCGGCGGCGGCGGCGAGGCAGGAGCTTCAAGGCGGCGGCTTGCCTCCGCCCAGGGGTTTGTGTCAAGTCCCCCCGTTTTCGGTATTCGGAAGACTGTCAACCTCCAGGTGAGTTCCCTGTCCTAGCTTGCTTGTTTGCCTGCTGGCTGGCTTTCCTGGCTTGCCTTGGCTTCGCTTGTGATGGGTGCCTGGGCTCCCTGGGCTCTTGTTCCAAAGGGCAGGAGGCTTTAGTCTTGTTCGCCTTGATCTGTAGTCCGTCCGTGTTTCTAACGGGCTTGGCAAGCTGGGGGAATGGTGAAACTGGCTTGACTTTGCTTCCTGGCACACTTGTGCCTTTGGATGAGGTGTGTTGGTTTGTGTGAGGGGCAGAGAAATGGGTTTGGGATCAGGGCCAGGCATTTTGTAGCTTGGCTGTGTATTCTTGCAGGGGAAGCCCTTAGACCTTTTAGGGTCGTGTTAATTTCTCCCGGACACCTTTCTTTCTTTCTTTATGCGTTTGGGTCTTTGTGTATTTCTGTAACTCGGTAGGTAGTTGTAAACGTGTTTGTGGTCCTAGGTGTATGCAGGTATGTATTCATTGACTGGGTTCTCCGAGGAAGGTTGGTTTGGTATTTTCAGGCGAGGGACTCTCCCTTTGGGCCTGGGCAGTCATGGACAGTGACCGTCCTCCCGACCACTCCGTGCTGCCTGGGAAGCTGCGGGGACAGGCGCCTGCTGCCACACGCAGCAAGTTTTCTCCTGGAGCTTAAGCTGTCAAGGTTTTGGCCTGAGACCCCTTGAACTGTGATCCTGCCTTTTGTCTGCCTTCTGGGTGTCTGGGATTCTAGGCGTGAGACCCTGCAGGGGACTTGTTGGTTTTTAGAAGGAGAGCGTTGCCCTGTAGCTCATGCCGACCTGGTAGCTGGGGTCCCCCTGTCTCAGCCCCGCAAGGGCAGGAATGACATGTGTGCGCCCTCCTCGCTGGCTTTAGGTGTGTTTTGTGCTTCGGTAGCTTAGTTTGTTACTTTGGTGTTTTTCACTGGGATAGATTGTGTGTGTAGGGTGTGGGTGTGATCCATTTTAAAAATTCTAAATCGGCCTGGCCTGTGGGGTCCACTGGTTTGACTGTCCCCCCGCCCCCTTAGGGGTCCCCTAGGGCCCGACTTAAGGCAGCGGTCTGTCCGGAAGCGTCTCTTTTCTCTTTCTCCCACGTGTATGCAGTGCAGTCAGTCCCTTCTGGCATATAGCCTTCTCTACTCACCCTCATTCACCCTCCCCCATGCCACAAGCACCCGACCACACACAGGCTGTACCTACTGGACAGACCTGTCTTCCTGATGAAGGTTAATGTGAGTGTACCAAGGGCTTCCTCACTGTTTCCCTGCAGGGAGTCCACCTCACCTCTTTGTGGTCACCTCCTCACCTTGCTCTCCCTTACCCTCTGACCTCCTGCCCTGGAGTTTTCAGGACTTAGAATTCCTATGCTGCTCCTAGACTCTCCGAGCAGGGTTGTTTCTTTGAACCTTCTCCTGGATGCTCTCCTTCCTTTTTCCTTGGCCTCCCCCCTCCCTCCCCCGAGATGTCCAAACAGTGTTCTTTGCTTTAACTTCCTGAAGTGTGCATTTCAATTCGTTCTTCTCTAGATGTTCGTAGAATCCATTGTCACCACCGTGGAAGAAGCAGTGTGTACATTGCCGACCCCGGGCCCCAAGACCCCCTGTCCCCTGGGTATTTCAGGCTTCCAAAGGGTGTGGTTAAATGGTACTTTTCCTTAGTTCCCCCAGTGTGCGTGTCAATTCGTCCTTCCCTGGACTTTGGTAGTGGAAACCATCCTGAAGAAGCAGTGAAGGTACATTTGAGTCATGGTGCCCCAAGCCCCCTGCCCTCTCCCCGCCAGACTAGCAGACACCATGAGCTCTTGGTATTTCTGACTTCCTACAGCGGCAGGGGGTCCTTGTGGCCCTGCAGGGTTGTAAAGTAGGGAAGCCTTAGAGTAGGTGGCCACGCCTTGGTGAACTCATGTGTTTGTCTGGTTTTGCATGCAGGGATGGGGTTGCGTGGTTGGCAAGACGTGGTAAGAAGCATCACTCGGAGGCCCGTTTCAGCTAGAAGAAGTTTTATTTCACTACACTCGGATGACTTCCTTCATCAGGCATGGATCTGCTCTAAGGTGAGGTGGGGACGGTGGGGATCTCCTGGAGTGTAGCTTGGAGGTGCTGGGAGCAAAGAGGAGGAGAGGATTGGAAAATGTCCAGGGAGTGTGGGGGACGCTTGGAACGAATGAGTGGTGCAATTTTGAAAACTTAGGGGAGACCAACGCTTTGGGGGAGGAGGGCAGGGCTGAGCAGGTTCCCTGGCTGGTGGGTTCCAGTGAGCTGAGGCAGGTGC
Source organism: Castor canadensis (assembly GCF_047511655.1). Classification (NCBI taxonomy): domain Eukaryota; kingdom Metazoa; phylum Chordata; class Mammalia; order Rodentia; family Castoridae; genus Castor; species Castor canadensis. The sequence goes on from NC_133394.1 coordinate 62,504,089, forward strand.
CCTGGCCCTGATCTGTGAAGTGCTGTGTTTGTGCATAGCAGACAGAGGCAGTTTTGGGCAAAGGATCCCACCAAGCCTTCCTCCCAGCTTCCTGGGCTGGCCCGGGCTGTTGAGGGAGGGCAGGGCTGGTGGGGGTGGGTCAGGGGAGTGGATGGCCAGCAGGTGGAGGGAGGTGGGCCCTGCAGAGCTGCGGAGGGTGTGTGGGGGGGGGAGGTCGGAGCTGGGCTCCAGGTCCCTGCAGGCCACCCAAGCCCGGGGGGCTCCTGGAGAAATGCAGAGAAGAGGAGGGCTCCTGGTGCTCTTCCTCTGGGAGAGAGGCAGTGGGTCCTTCTGGGCAGGCCAAGTTCAGTGTTTGGGACGTTTACCCCCCCGCCCCCCCGTGCGCCGTGCGCTGTGCAGCTGGGCTCTGGGCAGCGCTTGAAGCTGCCTTCTGACAGGCTTGTCTTTTTTAGGCTCCCTGCCAGCCGCCTGAGGGAGTCCCCCCTGGGGCCTTTGCCGCCCTGAGCGGCCAGGCATCTCGGGGACGCGCAGGCGCGCGCACACGGAGGACCCGAGAACCGACCAGCCTCCCGGGTGAGTGAGCAAGGGGACCCGGCCGGATGGGCTGCAGCAGCCAGGGCTTGGGGCCTCGGCGCTGTGGAGTGGGCCACTTGGGAGGAGGACGTTCGGGCAGCCGCTAGGTGAGGCAGCGCCACCTCCACTGGGAGACCCGTGCTGGCGGGAAGGCCCCTGCACCCGCCTGGGGCGTGGCGCACCTCCCTAGCGGCCGGCCCGGAAAGGGGATGGTGGCGTTGGCGGCAGCGGCGGCGGCGCCGGCGAGGCAGGCACTTCAAGGCGGCGGCTTGCCTCCGCCCAGGGGTTTGTGTCAAGTCCCCCCGTTTTCGGTATTCGGAAGACTGTCAACCTCCAGGTGAGTTCCCTGTCCTAGCTTGCTTGTTTGCCTGCTGGCTGGCTTTCCTGGCTTGCCTTGGCTTCGCTTGTGATGGGTGCCTGGGCTCCCTGGGCTCTTGTTCCAAAGGGCAGGAGGCTTTAGTCTTGTTCGCCTTGATCTGTAGTCCGTCCGTGTTTCTAACGGGCTTGGCAAGCTGGGGGAATGGTGAAACTGGCTTGACTTTGCTTCCTGGCACACTTGTGCCTTTGGATGAGGTGTGTTGGTTTGTGTGAGGGGCAGAGAAATGGGTTTGGGATCAGGGCCAGGCATTTTGTAGCTTGGCTGTGTATTCTTGCAGGGGAAGCCCTTAGACCTTTTAGGGTCGTGTTAATTTCTCCCGGACACCTTTCTTTCTTTCTTTATGCGTTTGGGTCTTTGTGTATTTCTGTAACTCGGTAGGTAGTTGTAAACGTGTTTGTGGTCCTAGGTGTATGCAGGTATGTATTCATTGACTGGGTTCTCCGAGGAAGGTTGGTTTGGTATTTTCAGGCGAGGGACTCTCCCTTTGGGCCTGGGCAGTCATGGACAGTGACCGTCCTCCCGACCACTCCGTGCTGCCTGGGAAGCTGCGGGGACAGGCGCCTGCTGCCACACGCAGCAAGTTTTCTCCTGGAGCTTAAGCTGTCAAGGTTTTGGCCTGAGACCCCTTGAACTGTGATCCTGCCTTTTGTCTGCCTTCTGGGTGTCTGGGATTCTAGGCGTGAGACCCTGCAGGGGACTTGTTGGTTTTTAGAAGGAGAGCGTTGCCCTGTAGCTCATGCCGACCTGGTAGCTGGGGTCCCCCTGTCTCAGCCCCGCAAGGGCAGGAATGACATGTGTGCGCCCTCCTCGCTGGCTTTAGGTGTGTTTTGTGCTTCGGTAGCTTAGTTTGTTACTTTGGTGTTTTTCACTGGGATAGATTGTGTGTGTAGGGTGTGGGTGTGATCCATTTTAAAAATTCTAAATCGGCCTGGCCTGTGGGGTCCACTGGTTTGACTGTCCCCCCGCCCCCTTAGGGGTCCCCTAGGGCCCGACTTAAGGCAGCGGTCTGGCCGGAAGCGTCTCTTTTCTCTTTCTCCCACGTGTATGCAGTGCAGTCAGTCCCTTCTGGCATATAGCCTTCTCTACTCACCCTCATTCACCCTCCCCCATGCCACAAGCACCCGACCACACACAGGCTGTACCTACTGGACAGACCTGTCTTCCTGATGAAGGTTAATGTGAGTGTACCAAGGGCTTCCTCACTGTTTCCCTGCAGGGAGTCCACCTCACCTCTTTGTGGTCACCTCCTCACCTTGCTCTCCCTTACCCTCTGACCTCCTGCCCTGGAGTTTTCAGGACTTAGAATTCCTATGCTGCTCCTAGACTCTCCGAGCAGGGTTGTTTCTTTGAACCTTCTCCTGGATGCTCTCCTTCCTTTTTCCTTGGCCTCCCCCCTCCCTCCCCCGAGATGTCCAAACAGTGTTCTTTGCTTTAACTTCCTGAAGTGTGCATTTCAATTCGTTCTTCTCTAGATGTTCTTAGAATCCATTGTCACCACCGTGGAAGAAGCAGTGTGTACATTGCCGACCCCGGGCCCCAAGACCCCCTGTCCCCTGGGTATTTCAGGCTTCCAAAGGGTGTGGTTAAATGGTACTTTTCCTTAGTTCCCCCAGTGTGCGTGTCAATTCGTCCTTCCCTGGACTTTGGTAGTGGAAACCATCCTGAAGAAGCAGTGAAGGTACATTTGAGTCATGGTGCCCCAAGCCCCCTGCCCTCTCCCCGCCAGACTAGCAGACACCATGAGCTCTTGGTATTTCTGACTTCCTACAGCGGCAGGGGGTCCTTGTGGCCCTGCAGGGTTGTAAAGTAGGGAAGCCTTAGAGTAGGTGGCCACGCCTTGGTGAACTCATGTGTTTGTCTGGTTTTGCATGCAGGGATGGGGTTGCGTGGTTGGCAAGACGTGGTAAGAAGCATCACTCGGAGGCCCGTTTCAGCTAGAAGAAGTTTTATTTCACTACACTCGGATGACTTCCTTCATCAGGCATGGATCTGCTCTAAGGTGAGGTGGGGACGGTGGGGATCTCCTGGAGTGTAGCTTGGAGGTGCTGGGAGCAAAGAGGAGGAGAGGATTGGAAAATGTCCAGGGAGTGTGGGGGACGCTTGGAAAGAATGAGTGGTGCAATTTTGAAAACTTAGGGGAGACCAACGCTTTGGGGGAGGAGGGCAGGGCTGAGCAGGTTCCCTGGCTGGTGGGTTCCAGTGAGCTGAGGCAGGTGCCCTGGCCCTGATCTGTGAAGTGCTGTGTTTGTGCATAGCAGACAGAGGCAGTTTTGGGCAAAGGATCCCACCAAGCCTTCCTCCCAGCTTCCTGGGCTGGCCCGGGCTGTTGAGGGAGGGCAGGGCTGGTGGGGGTGGGTCAGGGGAGTGGATGGCCAGCAGGTGGAGGGAGGTGGGCCCTGCAGAGCTGCGGAGGGTGTGTGGGGGGGGGAGGTCGGAGCTGGGCTCCAGGTCCCTGCAGGCCACCCAAGCCCGGGGGGCTCCTGGAGAAATGCAGAGAAGAGGAGGGCTCCTGGTGCTCTTCCTCTGGGAGAGAGGCAGTGGGTCCTTCTGGGCAGGCCAAGTTCAGTGTTTGGGACGTTTACCCCCCCGCCCCCCCGTGCGCCGTGCGCTGTGCAGCTGGGCTCTGGGCAGCGCTTGAAGCTGCCTTCTGACAGGCTTGTCTTTTTTAGGCTCCCTGCCAGCCGCCTGAGGGAGTCCCCCCTGGGGCCTTTGCCGCCCTGAGCGGCCAGGCATCTCGGGGACGCGCAGGCGCGCGCACACGGAGGACCCGAGAACCGACCAGCCTCCCGGGTGAGTGAGCAAGGGGACCCGGCCGGATGGGCTGCAGCAGCCAGGGCTTGGGGCCTCGGCGCTGTGGAGTGGGCCACTTGGGAGGAGGACGTTCGGGCAGCCGCTAGGTGAGGCAGCGCCACCTCCACTGGGAGACCCGTGCTGGCGGGAAGGCCCCTGCACCCGCCTGGGGCGTGGCGCACCTCCCTAGCGGCCGGCCCGGAAAGGGGATGGTGGCGTCGGCGGCGGCGGCGGCGGCGCCGGCGAGGCAGGCACTTCAAGGCGGCGGCTTGCCTCCGCCCAGGGGTTTGTGTCAAGTCCCCCCGTTTTCGGTATTCGGAAGACTGTCAACCTCCAGGTGAGTTCCCTGTCCTAGCTTGCTTGTTTGCCTGCTGGCTGGCTTTCCTGGCTTGCCTTGGCTTCGCTTGTGATGGGTGCCTGGGCTCCCTGGGCTCTTGTTCCAAAGGGCAGGAGGCTTTAGTCTTGTTCGCCTTGATCTGTAGTCCGTCCGTGTTTCTAACGGGCTTGGCAAGCTGGGGGAATGGTGAAACTGGCTTGACTTTGCTTCCTGGCACACTTGTGCCTTTGGATGAGGTGTGTTGGTTTGTGTGAGGGGCAGAGAAATGGGTTTGGGATCAGGGCCAGGCATTTTGTAGCTTGGCTGTGTATTCTTGCAGGGGAAGCCCTTAGACCTTTTAGGGTCGTGTTAATTTCTCCCGGACACCTTTCTTTCTTTCTTTATGCGTTTGGGTCTTTGTGTATTTCTGTAACTCGGTAGGTAGTTGTAAACGTGTTTGTGGTCCTAGGTGTATGCAGGTATGTATTCATTGACTGGGTTCTCCGAGGAAGGTTGGTTTGGTATTTTCAGGCGAGGGACTCTCCCTTTGGGCCTGGGCAGTCATGGACAGTGACCGTCCTCCCGACCACTCCGTGCTGCCTGGGAAGCTGCGGGGACAGGCGCCTGCTGCCACACGCAGCAAGTTTTCTCCTGGAGCTTAAGCTGTCAAGGTTTTGGCCTGAGACCCCTTGAACTGTGATCCTGCCTTTTGTCTGCCTTCTGGGTGTCTGGGATTCTAGGCGTGAGACCCTGCAGGGGACTTGTTGGTTTTTAGAAGGAGAGCGTTGCCCTGTAGCTCATGCCGACCTGGTAGCTGGGGTCCCCCTGTCTCAGCCCCGCAAGGGCAGGAATGACATGTGTGCGCCCTCCTCGCTGGCTTTAGGTGTGTTTTGTGCTTCGGTAGCTTAGTTTGTTACTTTGGTGTTTTTCACTGGGATAGATTGTGTGTGTAGGGTGTGGGTGTGATCCATTTTAAAAATTCTAAATCGGCCTGGCCTGTGGGGTCCACTGGTTTGACTGTCCCCCCGCCCCCTTAGGGGTCCCCTAGGGCCCGACTTAAGGCAGCGGTCTGTCCGGAAGCGTCTCTTTTCTCTTTCTCCCACGTGTATGCAGTGCAGTCAGTCCCTTCTGGCATATAGCCTTCTCTACTCACCCTCATTCACCCTCCCCCATGCCACAAGCACCCGACCACACACAGGCTGTACCTACTGGACAGACCTGTCTTCCTGATGAAGGTTAATGTGAGTGTACCAAGGGCTTCCTCACTGTTTCCCTGCAGGGAGTCCACCTCACCTCTTTGTGGTCACCTCCTCACCTTGCTCTCCCTTACCCTCTGACCTCCTGCCCTGGAGTTTTCAGGACTTAGAATTCCTATGCTGCTCCTAGACTCTCCGAGCAGGGTTGTTTCTTTGAACCTTCTCCTGGATGCTCTCCTTCCTTTTTCCTTGGCCTCCCCCCTCCCTCCCCCGAGATGTCCAAACAGTGTTCTTTGCTTTAACTTCCTGAAGTGTGCATTTCAATTCGTTCTTCTCTAGATGTTCGTAGAATCCATTGTCACCACCGTGGAAGAAGCAGTGTGTACATTGCCGACCCCGGGCCCCAAGACCCCCTGTCCCCTGGGTATTTCAGGCTTCCAAAGGGTGTGGTTAAATGGTACTTTTCCTTAGTTCCCCCAGTGTGCGTGTCAATTCGTCCTTCCCTGGACTTTGGTAGTGGAAACCATCCTGAAGAAGCAGTGAAGGTACATTTGAGTCATGGTGCCCCAAGCCCCCTGCCCTCTCCCCGCCAGACTAGCAGACACCATGAGCTCTTGGTATTTCTGACTTCCTACAGCGGCAGGGGGTCCTTGTGGCCCTGCAGGGTTGTAAAGTAGGGAAGCCTTAGAGTAGGTGGCCACGCCTTGGTGAACTCATGTGTTTGTCTGGTTTTGCATGCAGGGATGGGGTTGCGTGGTTGGCAAGACGTGGTAAGAAGCATCACTCGGAGGCCCGTTTCAGCTAGAAGAAGTTTTATTTCACTACACTCGGATGACTTCCTTCATCAGGCATGGATCTGCTCTAAGGTGAGGTGGGGACGGTGGGGATCTCCTGGAGTGTAGCTTGGAGGTGCTGGGAGCAAAGAGGAGGAGAGGATTGGAAAATGTCCAGGGAGTGTGGGGGACGCTTGGAAAGAATGAGTGGTGCAATTTTGAAAACTTAGGGGAGACCAACGCTTTGGGGGAGGAGGGCAGGGCTGAGCAGGTTCCCTGGCTGGTGGGTTCCAGTGAGCTGAGGCAGGTGCCCTGGCCCTGATCTGTGAAGTGCTGTGTTTGTGCATAGCAGACAGAGGCAGTTTTGGGCAAAGGATCCCACCAAGCCTTCCTCCCAGCTTCCTGGGCTGGCCTGGGCTGTTGAGGGAGGGCAGGGCTGGTGGGTGTGGGTCAGGGGAGTGGATGGCCAGCAGGTGGAGGGAGGTGGGCCCTGCAGAGCTGCGGAGGGTGTGTGGGGGGGGGAGGTCGGAGCTGGGCTCCAGGTCCCTGCAGGCCACCCAAGCCCAGGTGGCTCCTGGAGAAATGCAGAGAAGAGGAGGGCTCCTGGTGCTCTTCCTCTGGGAGAGAGGCAGTGGGTCCTTCTGGGCAGGCCAAGTTCAGTGTTTGGGACGTTTACCCCCCCGCCCCCCCGTGCGCCGTGCGCTGTGCAGCTGGGCTCTGGGCAGCGCTTGAAGCTGCCTTCTGACAGGCTTGTCTTTTTTAGGCTCCCTGCCAGCCGCCTGAGGGAGTCCCCCCTGGGGCCTTTGCCGCCCTGAGCGGCCAGGCATCTCGTGGGCGCGCAGGCGCACGCACACGGAGGACCCGAGAACCGACCAGCCTCCCGGGTGAGTGAGCAAGGGGACCCGGCCGGATGGGCTGCAGCAGCCAGGGCTTGGGGCCTAGGCGCTGTGGAGTGGGCCACTTGGGAGGAGGACATTCGGGCAGCCGCTATGTGAGGCAGCGCCACCTCCACTGGGAGACCCGTGCTGGCGGGAAGGCCCCTGCACCCGCCTGGGGCGTGGCGCACCTCCCTAGCGGCCGGCCCGGAAAGGGGATGGTGGCGTCGGCGGCGGCGGCGGCGGCGGCGGCGGCGGCGGCGGCGGCGGCGGCGGCGGCGAGGCAGGAGCTTCAAGGCGGCGGCTTGCCTCCGCCCAGGGGTTTGTGTCAAGTCCCCCCGTTTTCGGTATTCGGAAGACTGTCAACCTCCAGGTGAGTTCCCTGTCCTAGCTTGCTTGTTTGCCTGCTGGCTGGCTTTCCTGGCTTGCCTTGGCTTCGCTTGTGATGGGTGCCTGGGCTCCCTGGGCTCTTGTTCCAAAGGGCAGGAGGCTTTAGTCTTGTTCGCCTTGATCTGTAGTCCGTCCGTGTTTCTAACGGGCTTGGCAAGCTGGGGGAATGGTGAAACTGGCTTGACTTTGCTTCCTGGCACACTTGTGCCTTTGGATGAGGTGTGTTGGTTTGTGTGAGGGGCAGAGAAATGGGTTTGGGATCAGGGCCAGGCATTTTGTAGCTTGGCTGTGTATTCTTGCAGGGGAAGCCCTTAGACCTTTTAGGGTCGTGTTAATTTCTCCCGGACACCTTTCTTTCTTTCTTTATGCGTTTGGGTCTTTGTGTATTTCTGTAACTCGGTAGGTAGTTGTAAACGTGTTTGTGGTCCTAGGTGTATGCAGGTATGTATTCATTGACTGGGTTCTCCGAGGAAGGTTGGTTTGGTATTTTCAGGCGAGGGACTCTCCCTTTGGGCCTGGGCAGTCATGGACAGTGACCGTCCTCCCGACCACTCCGTGCTGCCTGGGAAGCTGCGGGGACAGGCGCCTGCTGCCACACGCAGCAAGTTTTCTCCTGGAGCTTAAGCTGTCAAGGTTTTGGCCTGAGACCCCTTGAACTGTGATCCTGCCTTTTGTCTGCCTTCTGGGTGTCTGGGATTCTAGGCGTGAGACCCTGCAGGGGACTTGTTGGTTTTTAGAAGGAGAGCGTTGCCCTGTAGCTCATGCCGACCTGGTAGCTGGGGTCCCCCTGTCTCAGCCCCGCAAGGGCAGGAATGACATGTGTGCGCCCTCCTCGCTGGCTTTAGGTGTGTTTTGTGCTTCGGTAGCTTAGTTTGTTACTTTGGTGTTTTTCACTGGGATAGATTGTGTGTGTAGGGTGTGGGTGTGATCCATTTTAAAAATTCTAAATCGGCCTGGCCTGTGGGGTCCACTGGTTTGACTGTCCCCCCGCCCCCTTAGGGGTCCCCTAGGGCCCGACTTAAGGCAGCGGTCTGTCCGGAAGCGTCTCTTTTCTCTTTCTCCCACGTGTATGCAGTGCAGTCAGTCCCTTCTGGCATATAGCCTTCTCTACTCACCCTCATTCACCCTCCCCCATGCCACAAGCACCCGACCACACACAGGCTGTACCTACTGGACAGACCTGTCTTCCTGATGAAGGTTAATGTGAGTGTACCAAGGGCTTCCTCACTGTTTCCCTGCAGGGAGTCCACCTCACCTCTTTGTGGTCACCTCCTCACCTTGCTCTCCCTTACCCTCTGACCTCCTGCCCTGGAGTTTTCAGGACTTAGAATTCCTATGCTGCTCCTAGACTCTCCGAGCAGGGTTGTTTCTTTGAACCTTCTCCTGGATGCTCTCCTTCCTTTTTCCTTGGCCTCCCCCCTCCCTCCCCCGAGATGTCCAAACAGTGTTCTTTGCTTTAACTTCCTGAAGTGTGCATTTCAATTCGTTCTTCTCTAGATGTTCGTAGAATCCATTGTCACCACCGTGGAAGAAGCAGTGTGTACATTGCCGACCCCGGGCCCCAAGACCCCCTGTCCCCTGGGTATTTCAGGCTTCCAAAGGGTGTGGTTAAATGGTACTTTTCCTTAGTTCCCCCAGTGTGCGTGTCAATTCGTCCTTCCCTGGACTTTGGTAGTGGAAACCATCCTGAAGAAGCAGTGAAGGTACATTTGAGTCATGGTGCCCCAAGCCCCCTGCCCTCTCCCCGCCAGACTAGCAGACACCATGAGCTCTTGGTATTTCTGACTTCCTACAGCGGCAGGGGGTCCTTGTGGCCCTGCAGGGTTGTAAAGTAGGGAAGCCTTAGAGTAGGTGGCCACGCCTTGGTGAACTCATGTGTTTGTCTGGTTTTGCATGCAGGGATGGGGTTGCGTGGTTGGCAAGACGTGGTAAGAAGCATCACTCGGAGGCCCGTTTCAGCTAGAAGAAGTTTTATTTCACTACACTCGGATGACTTCCTTCATCAGGCATGGATCTGCTCTAAGGTGAGGTGGGGACGGTGGGGATCTCCTGGAGTGTAGCTTGGAGGTGCTGGGAGCAAAGAGGAGGAGAGGATTGGAAAATGTCCAGGGAGTGTGGCGGACGCTTGGAAAGAATGAGTGGTGCAATTTTGAAAACTTAGGGGAGACCAACGCTTTGGGGGAGGAGGGCAGGGCTGAGCAGGTTCCCTGGCTGGTGGGTTCCAGTGAGCTGAGGCAGGTGCCCTGGCCCTGATCTGTGAAGTGCTGTGTTTGTGCATAGCAGACAGAGGCAGTTTTGGGCAAAGGATCCCACCAAGCCTTCCTCCCAGCTTCCTGGGCTGGCCCGGGCTGTTGAGGGAGGGCAGGGCTGGTGGGGGTGGGTCAGGGGAGTGGATGGCCAGCAGGTGGAGGGAGGTGGGCCCTGCAGAGCTGCGGAGGGTGTGTGGGGGGGGGAGGTCGGAGCTGGGCTCCAGGTCCCTGCAGGCCACCCAAGCCCGGGGGGCTCCTGGAGAAATGCAGAGAAGAGGAGGGCTCCTGGTGCTCTTCCTCTGGGAGAGAGGCAGTGGGTCCTTCTGGGCAGGCCAAGTTCAGTGTTTGGGACGTTTACCCCCCCGCCCCCCCGTGCGCCGTGCGCTGTGCAGCTGGGCTCTGGGCAGCGCTTGAAGCTGCCTTCTGACAGGCTTGTCTTTTTTAGGCTCCCTGCCAGCCGCCTGAGGGAGTCCCCCCTGGGGCCTTTGCCGCCCTGAGCGGCCAGGCATCTCGGGGACGCGCAGGCGCGCGCACACGGAGGACCCGAGAACCGACCAGCCTCCCGGGTGAGTGAGCAAGGGGACCCGGCCGGATGGGCTGCAGCAGCCAGGGCTTGGGGCCTCGGCGCTGTGGAGTGGGCCACTTGGGAGGAGGACGTTCGGGCAGCCGCTAGGTGAGGCAGCGCCACCTCCACTGGGAGACCCGTGCTGGCGGGAAGGCCCCTGCACCCGCCTGGGGCGTGGCGCACCTCCCTAGCGGCCGGCCCGGAAAGGGGATGGTGGCGTCGGCGGCAGCGGCGGCGGCGCCGGCGAGGCAGGCACTTCAAGGCGGCGGCTTGCCTCCGCCCAGGGGTTTGTGTCAAGTCCCCCCGTTTTCGGTATTCGGAAGACTGTCAACCTCCAGGTGAGTTCCCTGTCCTAGCTTGCTTGTTTGCCTGCTGGCTGGCTTTCCTGGCTTGCCTTGGCTTCGCTTGTGATGGGTGCCTGGGCTCCCTGGGCTCTTGTTCCAAAGGGCAGGAGGCTTTAGTCTTGTTCGCCTTGATCTGTAGTCCGTCCGTGTTTCTAACGGGCTTGGCAAGCTGGGGGAATGGTGAAACTGGCTTGACTTTGCTTCCTGGCACACTTGTGCCTTTGGATGAGGTGTGTTGGTTTGTGTGAGGGGCAGAGAAATGGGTTTGGGATCAGGGCCAGGCATTTTGTAGCTTGGCTGTGTATTCTTGCAGGGGAAGCCCTTAGACCTTTTAGGGTCGTGTTAATTTCTCCCGGACACCTTTCTTTCTTTCTTTATGCGTTTGGGTCTTTGTGTATTTCTGTAACTCGGTAGGTAGTTGTAAACGTGTTTGTGGTCCTAGGTGTATGCAGGTATGTATTCATTGACTGGGTTCTCCGAGGAAGGTTGGTTTGGTATTTTCAGGCGAGGGACTCTCCCTTTGGGCCTGGGCAGTCATGGACAGTGACCGTCCTCCCGACCACTCCGTGCTGCCTGGGAAGCTGCGGGGACAGGCGCCTGCTGCCACACGCAGCAAGTTTTCTCCTGGAGCTTAAGCTGTCAAGGTTTTGGCCTGAGACCCCTTGAACTGTGATCCTGCCTTTTGTCTGCCTTCTGGGTGTCTGGGATTCTAGGCGTGAGACCCTGCAGGGGACTTGTTGGTTTTTAGAAGGAGAGCGTTGCCCTGTAGCTCATGCCGACCTGGTAGCTGGGGTCCCCCTGTCTCAGCCCCGCAAGGGCAGGAATGACATGTGTGCGCCCTCCTCGCTGGCTTTAGGTGTGTTTTGTGCTTCGGTAGCTTAGTTTGTTACTTTGGTGTTTTTCACTGGGATAGATTGTGTGTGTAGGGTGTGGGTGTGATCCATTTTAAAAATTCTAAATCGGCCTGGCCTGTGGGGTCCACTGGTTTGACTGTCCCCCCGCCCCCTTAGGGGTCCCCTAGGGCCCGACTTAAGGCAGCGGTCTGGCCGGAAGCGTCTCTTTTCTCTTTCTCCCACGTGTATGCAGTGCAGTCAGTCCCTTCTGGCATATAGCCTTCTCTACTCACCCTCATTCACCCTCCCCCATGCCACAAGCACCCGACCACACACAGGCTGTACCTACTGGACAGACCTGTCTTCCTGATGAAGGTTAATGTGAGTGTACCAAGGGCTTCCTCACTGTTTCCCTGCAGGGAGTCCACCTCACCTCTTTGTGGTCACCTCCTCACCTTGCTCTCCCTTACCCTCTGACCTCCTGCCCTGGAGTTTTCAGGACTTAGAATTCCTATGCTGCTCCTAGACTCTCCGAGCAGGGTTGTTTCTTTGAACCTTCTCCTGGATGCTCTCCTTCCTTTTTCCTTGGCCTCCCCCCTCCCTCCCCCGAGATGTCCAAACAGTGTTCTTTGCTTTAACTTCCTGAAGTGTGCATTTCAATTCGTTCTTCTCTAGATGTTCTTAGAATCCATTGTCACCACCGTGGAAGAAGCAGTGTGTACATTGCCGACCCCGGGCCCCAAGACCCCCTGTCCCCTGGGTATTTCAGGCTTCCAAAGGGTGTGGTTAAATGGTACTTTTCCTTAGTTCCCCCAGTGTGCGTGTCAATTCGTCCTTCCCTGGACTTTGGTAGTGGAAACCATCCTGAAGAAGCAGTGAAGGTACATTTGAGTCATGGTGCCCCAAGCCCCCTGCCCTCTCCCCGCCAGACTAGCAGACACCATGAGCTCTTGGTATTTCTGACTTCCTACAGCGGCAGGGGGTCCTTGTGGCCCTGCAGGGTTGTAAAGTAGGGAAGCCTTAGAGTAGGTGGCCACGCCTTGGTGAACTCATGTGTTTGTCTGGTTTTGCATGCAGGGATGGGGTTGCGTGGTTGGCAAGACGCGGTAAGAAGCATCACTCGGAGGCCCGTTTCAGCTAGAAGAAGTTTTATTTCACTACACTCGGATGACTTCCTTCATCAGGCATGGATCTGCTCTAAGGTGAGGTGGGGACGGTGGGGATCTCCTGGAGTGTAGCTTGGAGGTGCTGGGAGCAAAGAGGAGGAGAGGATTGGAAAATGTCCAGGGAGTGTGGGGGACGCTTGGAAAGAATGAGTGGTGCAATTTTGAAAACTTAGGGGAGACCAACGCTTTGGGGGAGGAGGGCAGGGCTGAGCAGGTTCCCTGGCTGGTGGGTTCCAGTGAGCTGAGGCAGGTGCCCTGGCCCTGATCTGTGAAGTGCTGTGTTTGTGCATAGCAGACAGAGGCAGTTTTGGGCAAAGGATCCCACCAAGCCTTCCTCCCAGCTTCCTGGGCTGGCCCGGGCTGTTGAGGGAGGGCAGGGCTGGTGGGGGTGGGTCAGGGGAGTGGATGGCCAGCAGGTGGAGGGAGGTGGGCCCTGCAGAGCTGCGGAGGGTGTGTGGGGGGGGGAGGTCGGAGCTGGGCTCCAGGTCCCTGCAGGCCACCCAAGCCCGGGGGGCTCCTGGAGAAATGCAGAGAAGAGGAGGGCTCCTGGTGCTCTTCCTCTGGGAGAGAGGCAGTGGGTCCTTCTGGGCAGGCCAAGTTCAGTGTTTGGGACGTTTACCCCCCCGCCCCCCCGTGCGCCGTGCGCTGTGCAGCTGGGCTCTGGGCAGCGCTTGAAGCTGCCTTCTGACAGGCTTGTCTTTTTTAGGCTCCCTGCCAGCCGCCTGAGGGAGTCCCCCCTGGGGCCTTTGCCGCCCTGAGCGGCCAGGCATCTCGGGGACGCGCAGGCGCGCGCACACGGAGGACCCGAGAACCGACCAGCCTCCCGGGTGAGTGAGCAAGGGGACCCGGCCGGATGGGCTGCAGCAGCCAGGGCTTGGGGCCTCGGCGCTGTGGAGTGGGCCACTTGGGAGGAGGACGTTCGGGCAGCCGCTAGGTGAGGCAGCGCCACCTCCACTGGGAGACCCGTGCTGGCGGGAAGGCCCCTGCACCCGCCTGGGGCGTGGCGCACCTCCCTAGCGGCCGGCCCGGAAAGGGGATGGTGGCGTCGGCGGCGGCGGCGGCGGCGCCGGCGAGGCAGGCACTTCAAGGCGGCGGCTTGCCTCCGCCCAGGGGTTTGTGTCAAGTCCCCCCGTTTTCGGTATTCGGAAGACTGTCAACCTCCAGGTGAGTTCCCTGTCCTAGCTTGCTTGTTTGCCTGCTGGCTGGCTTTCCTGGCTTGCCTTGGCTTCGCTTGTGATGGGTGCCTGGGCTCCCTGGGCTCTTGTTCCAAAGGGCAGGAGGCTTTAGTCTTGTTCGCCTTGATCTGTAGTCCGTCCGTGTTTCTAACGGGCTTGGCAAGCTGGGGGAATGGTGAAACTGGCTTGACTTTGCTTCCTGGCACACTTGTGCCTTTGGATGAGGTGTGTTGGTTTGTGTGAGGGGCAGAGAAATGGGTTTGGGATCAGGGCCAGGCATTTTGTAGCTTGGCTGTGTATTCTTGCAGGGGAAGCCCTTAGACCTTTTAGGGTCGTGTTAATTTCTCCCGGACACCTTTCTTTCTTTCTTTATGCGTTTGGGTCTTTGTGTATTTCTGTAACTCGGTAGGTAGTTGTAAACGTGTTTGTGGTCCTAGGTGTATGCAGGTATGTATTCATTGACTGGGTTCTCCGAGGAAGGTTGGTTTGGTATTTTCAGGCGAGGGACTCTCCCTTTGGGCCTGGGCAGTCATGGACAGTGACCGTCCTCCCGACCACTCCGTGCTGCCTGGGAAGCTGCGGGGACAGGCGCCTGCTGCCACACGCAGCAAGTTTTCTCCTGGAGCTTAAGCTGTCAAGGTTTTGGCCTGAGACCCCTTGAACTGTGATCCTGCCTTTTGTCTGCCTTCTGGGTGTCTGGGATTCTAGGCGTGAGACCCTGCAGGGGACTTGTTGGTTTTTAGAAGGAGAGCGTTGCCCTGTAGCTCATGCCGACCTGGTAGCTGGGGTCCCCCTGTCTCAGCCCCGCAAGGGCAGGAATGACATGTGTGCGCCCTCCTCGCTGGCTTTAGGTGTGTTTTGTGCTTCGGTAGCTTAGTTTGTTACTTTGGTGTTTTTCACTGGGATAGATTGTGTGTGTAGGGTGTGGGTGTGATCCATTTTAAAAATTCTAAATCGGCCTGGCCTGTGGGGTCCACTGGTTTGACTGTCCCCCCGCCCCCTTAGGGGTCCCCTAGGGCCCGACTTAAGGCAGCGGTCTGTCCGGAAGCGTCTCTTTTCTCTTTCTCCCACGTGTATGCAGTGCAGTCAGTCCCTTCTGGCATATAGCCTTCTCTACTCACCCTCATTCACCCTCCCCCATGCCACAAGCACCCGACCACACACAGGCTGTACCTACTGGACAGACCTGTCTTCCTGATGAAGGTTAATGTGAGTGTACCAAGGGCTTCCTCACTGTTTCCCTGCAGGGAGTCCACCTCACCTCTTTGTGGTCACCTCCTCACCTTGCTCTCCCTTACCCTCTGACCTCCTGCCCTGGAGTTTTCAGGACTTAGAATTCCTATGCTGCTCCTAGACTCTCCGAGCAGGGTTGTTTCTTTGAACCTTCTCCTGGATGCTCTCCTTCCTTTTTCCTTGGCCTCCCCCCTCCCTCCCCCGAGATGTCCAAACAGTGTTCTTTGCTTTAACTTCCTGAAGTGTGCATTTCAATTCGTTCTTCTCTAGATGTTCGTAGAATCCATTGTCACCACCGTGGAAGAAGCAGTGT
Source organism: Castor canadensis (assembly GCF_047511655.1). Lineage (NCBI taxonomy): Eukaryota > Metazoa > Chordata > Mammalia > Rodentia > Castoridae > Castor > Castor canadensis. Next base: position 62,519,259 of record NC_133394.1, read on the forward strand.
GTACATTGCCGACCCCGGGCCCCAAGACCCCCTGTCCCCTGGGTATTTCAGGCTTCCAAAGGGTGTGGTTAAATGGTACTTTTCCTTAGTTCCCCCAGTGTGCGTGTCAATTCGTCCTTCCCTGGACTTTGGTAGTGGAAACCATCCTGAAGAAGCAGTGAAGGTACATTTGAGTCATGGTGCCCCAAGCCCCCTGCCCTCTCCCCGCCAGACTAGCAGACACCATGAGCTCTTGGTATTTCTGACTTCCTACAGCGGCAGGGGGTCCTTGTGGCCCTGCAGGGTTGTAAAGTAGGGAAGCCTTAGAGTAGGTGGCCACGCCTTGGTGAACTCATGTGTTTGTCTGGTTTTGCATGCAGGGATGGGGTTGCGTGGTTGGCAAGACGTGGTAAGAAGCATCACTCGGAGGCCCGTTTCAGCTAGAAGAAGTTTTATTTCACTACACTCGGATGACTTCCTTCATCAGGCATGGATCTGCTCTAAGGTGAGGTGGGGACGGTGGGGATCTCCTGGAGTGTAGCTTGGAGGTGCTGGGAGCAAAGAGGAGGAGAGGATTGGAAAATGTCCAGGGAGTGTGGGGGACGCTTGGAAAGAATGAGTGGTGCAATTTTGAAAACTTAGGGGAGACCAACGCTTTGGGGGAGGAGGGCAGGGCTGAGCAGGTTCCCTGGCTGGTGGGTTCCAGTGAGCTGAGGCAGGTGCCCTGGCCCTGATCTGTGAAGTGCTGTGTTTGTGCATAGCAGACAGAGGCAGTTTTGGGCAAAGGATCCCACCAAGCCTTCCTCCCAGCTTCCTGGGCTGGCCTGGGCTGTTGAGGGAGGGCAGGGCTGGTGGGTGTGGGTCAGGGGAGTGGATGGCCAGCAGGTGGAGGGAGGTGGGCCCTGCAGAGCTGCGGAGGGTGTGTGGGGGGGGGAGGTCGGAGCTGGGCTCCAGGTCCCTGCAGGCCACCCAAGCCCAGGTGGCTCCTGGAGAAATGCAGAGAAGAGGAGGGCTCCTGGTGCTCTTCCTCTGGGAGAGAGGCAGTGGGTCCTTCTGGGCAGGCCAAGTTCAGTGTTTGGGACGTTTACCCCCCCGCCCCCCCGTGCGCCGTGCGCTGTGCAGCTGGGCTCTGGGCAGCGCTTGAAGCTGCCTTCTGACAGGCTTGTCTTTTTTAGGCTCCCTGCCAGCCGCCTGAGGGAGTCCCCCCTGGGGCCTTTGCCGCCCTGAGCGGCCAGGCATCTCGTGGGCGCGCAGGCGCACGCACACGGAGGACCCGAGAACCGACCAGCCTCCCGGGTGAGTGAGCAAGGGGACCCGGCCGGATGGGCTGCAGCAGCCAGGGCTTGGGGCCTAGGCGCTGTGGAGTGGGCCACTTGGGAGGAGGACATTCGGGCAGCCGCTATGTGAGGCAGCGCCACCTCCACTGGGAGACCCGTGCTGGCGGGAAGGCCCCTGCACCCGCCTGGGGCGTGGCGCACCTCCCTAGCGGCCGGCCCGGAAAGGGGATGGTGGCGTCGGCGGCGGCGGCGGCGGCGGCGGCGGCGGCGGCGGCGGCGGCGGCGGCGAGGCAGGAGCTTCAAGGCGGCGGCTTGCCTCCGCCCAGGGGTTTGTGTCAAGTCCCCCCGTTTTCGGTATTCGGAAGACTGTCAACCTCCAGGTGAGTTCCCTGTCCTAGCTTGCTTGTTTGCCTGCTGGCTGGCTTTCCTGGCTTGCCTTGGCTTCGCTTGTGATGGGTGCCTGGGCTCCCTGGGCTCTTGTTCCAAAGGGCAGGAGGCTTTAGTCTTGTTCGCCTTGATCTGTAGTCCGTCCGTGTTTCTAACGGGCTTGGCAAGCTGGGGGAATGGTGAAACTGGCTTGACTTTGCTTCCTGGCACACTTGTGCCTTTGCATGAGGTGTGTTGGTTTGTGTGAGGGGCAGAGAAATGGGTTTGGGATCAGGGCCAGGCATTTTGTAGCTTGGCTGTGTATTCTTGCAGGGGAAGCCCTTAGACCTTTTAGGGTCGTGTTAATTTCTCCCGGACACCTTTCTTTCTTTCTTTATGCGTTTGGGTCTTTGTGTATTTCTGTAACTCGGTAGGTAGTTGTAAACGTGTTTGTGGTCCTAGGTGTATGCAGGTATGTATTCATTGACTGGGTTCTCCGAGGAAGGTTGGTTTGGTATTTTCAGGCGAGGGACTCTCCCTTTGGGCCTGGGCAGTCATGGACAGTGACCGTCCTCCCGACCACTCCGTGCTGCCTGGGAAGCTGCGGGGACAGGCGCCTGCTGCCACACGCAGCAAGTTTTCTCCTGGAGCTTAAGCTGTCAAGGTTTTGGCCTGAGACCCCTTGAACTGTGATCCTGCCTTTTGTCTGCCTTCTGGGTGTCTGGGATTCTAGGCGTGAGACCCTGCAGGGGACTTGTTGGTTTTTAGAAGGAGAGCGTTGCCCTGTAGCTCATGCCGACCTGGTAGCTGGGGTCCCCCTGTCTCAGCCCCGCAAGGGCAGGAATGACATGTGTGCGCCCTCCTCGCTGGCTTTAGGTGTGTTTTGTGCTTCGGTAGCTTAGTTTGTTACTTTGGTGTTTTTCACTGGGATAGATTGTGTGTGTAGGGTGTGGGTGTGATCCATTTTAAAAATTCTAAATCGGCCTGGCCTGTGGGGTCCACTGGTTTGACTGTCCCCCCGCCCCCTTAGGGGTCCCCTAGGGCCCGACTTAAGGCAGCGGTCTGTCCGGAAGCGTCTCTTTTCTCTTTCTCCCACGTGTATGCAGTGCAGTCAGTCCCTTCTGGCATATAGCCTTCTCTACTCACCCTCATTCACCCTCCCCCATGCCACAAGCACCCGACCACACACAGGCTGTACCTACTGGACAGACCTGTCTTCCTGATGAAGGTTAATGTGAGTGTACCAAGGGCTTCCTCACTGTTTCCCTGCAGGGAGTCCACCTCACCTCTTTGTGGTCACCTCCTCACCTTGCTCTCCCTTACCCTCTGACCTCCTGCCCTGGAGTTTTCAGGACTTAGAATTCCTATGCTGCTCCTAGACTCTCCGAGCAGGGTTGTTTCTTTGAACCTTCTCCTGGATGCTCTCCTTCCTTTTTCCTTGGCCTCCCCCCTCCCTCCCCCGAGATGTCCAAACAGTGTTCTTTGCTTTAACTTCCTGAAGTGTGCATTTCAATTCGTTCTTCTCTAGATGTTCGTAGAATCCATTGTCACCACCGTGGAAGAAGCAGTGTGTACATTGCCGACCCCGGGCCCCAAGACCCCCTGTCCCCTGGGTATTTCAGGCTTCCAAAGGGTGTGGTTAAATGGTACTTTTCCTTAGTTCCCCCAGTGTGCGTGTCAATTCGTCCTTCCCTGGACTTTGGTAGTGGAAACCATCCTGAAGAAGCAGTGAAGGTACATTTGAGTCATGGTGCCCCAAGCCCCCTGCCCTCTCCCCGCCAGACTAGCAGACACCATGAGCTCTTGGTATTTCTGACTTCCTACAGCGGCAGGGGGTCCTTGTGGCCCTGCAGGGTTGTAAAGTAGGGAAGCCTTAGAGTAGGTGGCCACGCCTTGGTGAACTCATGTGTTTGTCTGGTTTTGCATGCAGGGATGGGGTTGCGTGGTTGGCAAGACGTGGTAAGAAGCATCACTCGGAGGCCCGTTTCAGCTAGAAGAAGTTTTATTTCACTACACTCGGATGACTTCCTTCATCAGGCATGGATCTGCTCTAAGGTGAGGTGGGGACGGTGGGGATCTCCTGGAGTGTAGCTTGGAGGTGCTGGGAGCAAAGAGGAGGAGAGGATTGGAAAATGTCCAGGGAGTGTGGGGGACGCTTGGAACGAATGAGTGGTGCAATTTTGAAAACTTAGGGGAGACCAACGCTTTGGGGGAGGAGGGCAGGGCTGAGCAGGTTCCCTGGCTGGTGGGTTCCAGTGAGCTGAGGCAGGTGCCCTGGCCCTGATCTGTGAAGTGCTGTGTTTGTGCATAGCAGACAGAGGCAGTTTTGGGCAAAGGATCCCACCAAGCCTTCCTCCCAGCTTCCTGGGCTGGCCCGGGCTGTTGAGGGAGGGCAGGGCTGGTGGGGGTGGGTCAGGGGAGTGGATGGCCAGCAGGTGGAGGGAGGTGGGCCCTGCAGAGCTGCGGAGGGTGTGTGGGGGGGGGAGGTCGGAGCTGGGCTCCAGGTCCCTGCAGGCCACCCAAGCCCGGGGGGCTCCTGGAGAAATGCAGAGAAGAGGAGGGCTCCTGGTGCTCTTCCTCTGGGAGAGAGGCAGTGGGTCCTTCTGGGCAGGCCAAGTTCAGTGTTTGGGACGTTTACCCCCCCGCCCCCCCGTGCGCCGTGCGCTGTGCAGCTGGGCTCTGGGCAGCGCTTGAAGCTGCCTTCTGACAGGCTTGTCTTTTTTAGGCTCCCTGCCAGCCGCCTGAGGGAGTCCCCCCTGGGGCCTTTGCCGCCCTGAGCGGCCAGGCATCTCGGGGGCGCGCAGGCGCGCGCACACGGAGGACCCGAGAACCGACCAGCCTCCCGGGTGAGTGAGCAAGGGGACCCGGCCGGATGGGCTGCAGCAGCCAGGGCTTGGGGCCTCGGCGCTGTGGAGTGGGCCACTTGGGAGGAGGACGTTCGGGCAGCCGCTAGGTGAGGCAGCGCCACCTCCACTGGGAGACCCGTGCTGGCGGGAAGGCCCCTGCACCCGCCTGGGGCGTGGCGCACCTCCCTAGCGGCCGGCCCGGAAAGGGGATGGTGGCGTCGGCGGCGGCGGCGGCGGCGGCGGCGAGGCAGGAGCTTCAAGGCGGCGGCTTGCCTCCGCCCAGGGGTTTGTGTCAAGTCCCCCCGTTTTCGGTATTCGGAAGACTGTCAACCTCCAGGTGAGTTCCCTGTCCTAGCTTGCTTGTTTGCCTGCTGGCTGGCTTTCCTGGCTTGCCTTGGCTTCGCTTGTGATGGGTGCCTGGGCTCCCTGGGCTCTTGTTCCAAAGGGCAGGAGGCTTTAGTCTTGTTCGCCTTGATCTGTAGTCCGTCCGTGTTTCTAACGGGCTTGGCAAGCTGGGGGAATGGTGAAACTGGCTTGACTTTGCTTCCTGGCACACTTGTGCCTTTGGATGAGGTGTGTTGGTTTGTGTGAGGGGCAGAGAAATGGGTTTGGGATCAGGGCCAGGCATTTTGTAGCTTGGCTGTGTATTCTTGCAGGGGAAGCCCTTAGACCTTTTAGGGTCGTGTTAATTTCTCCCGGACACCTTTCTTTCTTTCTTTATGCGTTTGGGTCTTTGTGTATTTCTGTAACTCGGTAGGTAGTTGTAAACGTGTTTGTGGTCCTAGGTGTATGCAGGTATGTATTCATTGACTGGGTTCTCCGAGGAAGGTTGGTTTGGTATTTTCAGGCGAGGGACTCTCCCTTTGGGCCTGGGCAGTCATGGACAGTGACCGTCCTCCCGACCACTCCGTGCTGCCTGGGAAGCTGCGGGGACAGGCGCCTGCTGCCACACGCAGCAAGTTTTCTCCTGGAGCTTAAGCTGTCAAGGTTTTGGCCTGAGACCCCTTGAACTGTGATCCTGCCTTTTGTCTGCCTTCTGGGTGTCTGGGATTCTAGGCGTGAGACCCTGCAGGGGACTTGTTGGTTTTTAGAAGGAGAGCGTTGCCCTGTAGCTCATGCCGACCTGGTAGCTGGGGTCCCCCTGTCTCAGCCCCGCAAGGGCAGGAATGACATGTGTGCGCCCTCCTCGCTGGCTTTAGGTGTGTTTTGTGCTTCGGTAGCTTAGTTTGTTACTTTGGTGTTTTTCACTGGGATAGATTGTGTGTGTAGGGTGTGGGTGTGATCCATTTTAAAAATTCTAAATCGGCCTGGCCTGTGGGGTCCACTGGTTTGACTGTCCCCCCGCCCCCTTAGGGGTCCCCTAGGGCCCGACTTAAGGCAGCGGTCTGTCCGGAAGCGTCTCTTTTCTCTTTCTCCCACGTGTATGCAGTGCAGTCAGTCCCTTCTGGCATATAGCCTTCTCTACTCACCCTCATTCACCCTCCCCCATGCCACAAGCACCCGACCACACACAGGCTGTACCTACTGGACAGACCTGTCTTCCTGATGAAGGTTAATGTGAGTGTACCAAGGGCTTCCTCACTGTTTCCCTGCAGGGAGTCCACCTCACCTCTTTGTGGTCACCTCCTCACCTTGCTCTCCCTTACCCTCTGACCTCCTGCCCTGGAGTTTTCAGGACTTAGAATTCCTATGCTGCTCCTAGACTCTCCGAGCAGGGTTGTTTCTTTGAACCTTCTCCTGGATGCTCTCCTTCCTTTTTCCTTGGCCTCCCCCCTCCCTCCCCCGAGATGTCCAAACAGTGTTCTTTGCTTTAACTTCCTGAAGTGTGCATTTCAATTCGTTCTTCTCTAGATGTTCGTAGAATCCATTGTCACCACCGTGGAAGAAGCAGTGTGTACATTGCCGACCCCGGGCCCCAAGACCCCCTGTCCCCTGGGTATTTCAGGCTTCCAAAGGGTGTGGTTAAATGGTACTTTTCCTTAGTTCCCCCAGTGTGCGTGTCAATTCGTCCTTCCCTGGACTTTGGTAGTGGAAACCATCCTGAAGAAGCAGTGAAGGTACATTTGAGTCATGGTGCCCCAAGCCCCCTGCCCTCTCCCCGCCAGACTAGCAGACACCATGAGCTCTTGGTATTTCTGACTTCCTACAGCGGCAGGGGGTCCTTGTGGCCCTGCAGGGTTGTAAAGTAGGGAAGCCTTAGAGTAGGTGGCCACGCCTTGGTGAACTCATGTGTTTGTCTGGTTTTGCATGCAGGGATGGGGTTGCGTGGTTGGCAAGACGTGGTAAGAAGCATCACTCGGAGGCCCGTTTCAGCTAGAAGAAGTTTTATTTCACTACACTCGGATGACTTCCTTCATCAGGCATGGATCTGCTCTAAGGTGAGGTGGGGACGGTGGGGATCTCCTGGAGTGTAGCTTGGAGGTGCTGGGAGCAAAGAGGAGGAGAGGATTGGAAAATGTCCAGGGAGTGTGGGGGACGCTTGGAACGAATGAGTGGTGCAATTTTGAAAACTTAGGGGAGACCAACGCTTTGGGGGAGGAGGGCAGGGCTGAGCAGGTTCCCTGGCTGGTGGGTTCCAGTGAGCTGAGGCAGGTGCCCTGGCCCTGATCTGTGAAGTGCTGTGTTTGTGCATAGCAGACAGAGGCAGTTTTGGGCAAAGGATCCCACCAAGCCTTCCTCCCAGCTTCCTGGGCTGGCCCGGGCTGTTGAGGGAGGGCAGGGCTGGTGGGGGTGGGTCAGGGGAGTGGATGGCCAGCAGGTGGAGGGAGGTGGGCCCTGCAGAGCTGCGGAGGGTGTGTGGGGGGGGGAGGTCGGAGCTGGGCTCCAGGTCCCTGCAGGCCACCCAAGCCCGGGGGGCTCCTGGAGAAATGCAGAGAAGAGGAGGGCTCCTGGTGCTCTTCCTCTGGGAGAGAGGCAGTGGGTCCTTCTGGGCAGGCCAAGTTCAGTGTTTGGGACGTTTACCCCCCCGCCCCCCCGTGCGCCGTGCGCTGTGCAGCTGGGCTCTGGGCAGCGCTTGAAGCTGCCTTCTGACAGGCTTGTCTTTTTTAGGCTCCCTGCCAGCCGCCTGAGGGAGTCCCCCCTGGGGCCTTTGCCGCCCTGAGCGGCCAGGCATCTCGGGGACGCGCAGGCGCGCGCACACGGAGGACCCGAGAACCGACCAGCCTCCCGGGTGAGTGAGCAAGGGGACCCGGCCGGATGGGCTGCAGCAGCCAGGGCTTGGGGCCTCGGCGCTGTGGAGTGGGCCACTTGGGAGGAGGACGTTCGGGCAGCCGCTAGGTGAGGCAGCGCCACCTCCACTGGGAGACCCGTGCTGGCGGGAAGGCCCCTGCACCCGCCTGGGGCGTGGCGCACCTCCCTAGCGGCCGGCCCGGAAAGGGGATGGTGGCGTTGGCGGCAGCGGCGGCGGCGCCGGCGAGGCAGGCACTTCAAGGCGGCGGCTTGCCTCCGCCCAGGGGTTTGTGTCAAGTCCCCCCGTTTTCGGTATTCGGAAGACTGTCAACCTCCAGGTGAGTTCCCTGTCCTAGCTTGCTTGTTTGCCTGCTGGCTGGCTTTCCTGGCTTGCCTTGGCTTCGCTTGTGATGGGTGCCTGGGCTCCCTGGGCTCTTGTTCCAAAGGGCAGGAGGCTTTAGTCTTGTTCGCCTTGATCTGTAGTCCGTCCGTGTTTCTAACGGGCTTGGCAAGCTGGGGGAATGGTGAAACTGGCTTGACTTTGCTTCCTGGCACACTTGTGCCTTTGGATGAGGTGTGTTGGTTTGTGTGAGGGGCAGAGAAATGGGTTTGGGATCAGGGCCAGGCATTTTGTAGCTTGGCTGTGTATTCTTGCAGGGGAAGCCCTTAGACCTTTTAGGGTCGTGTTAATTTCTCCCGGACACCTTTCTTTCTTTCTTTATGCGTTTGGGTCTTTGTGTATTTCTGTAACTCGGTAGGTAGTTGTAAACGTGTTTGTGGTCCTAGGTGTATGCAGGTATGTATTCATTGACTGGGTTCTCCGAGGAAGGTTGGTTTGGTATTTTCAGGCGAGGGACTCTCCCTTTGGGCCTGGGCAGTCATGGACAGTGACCGTCCTCCCGACCACTCCGTGCTGCCTGGGAAGCTGCGGGGACAGGCGCCTGCTGCCACACGCAGCAAGTTTTCTCCTGGAGCTTAAGCTGTCAAGGTTTTGGCCTGAGACCCCTTGAACTGTGATCCTGCCTTTTGTCTGCCTTCTGGGTGTCTGGGATTCTAGGCGTGAGACCCTGCAGGGGACTTGTTGGTTTTTAGAAGGAGAGCGTTGCCCTGTAGCTCATGCCGACCTGGTAGCTGGGGTCCCCCTGTCTCAGCCCCGCAAGGGCAGGAATGACATGTGTGCGCCCTCCTCGCTGGCTTTAGGTGTGTTTTGTGCTTCGGTAGCTTAGTTTGTTACTTTGGTGTTTTTCACTGGGATAGATTGTGTGTGTAGGGTGTGGGTGTGATCCATTTTAAAAATTCTAAATCGGCCTGGCCTGTGGGGTCCACTGGTTTGACTGTCCCCCCGCCCCCTTAGGGGTCCCCTAGGGCCCGACTTAAGGCAGCGGTCTGGCCGGAAGCGTCTCTTTTCTCTTTCTCCCACGTGTATGCAGTGCAGTCAGTCCCTTCTGGCATATAGCCTTCTCTACTCACCCTCATTCACCCTCCCCCATGCCACAAGCACCCGACCACACACAGGCTGTACCTACTGGACAGACCTGTCTTCCTGATGAAGGTTAATGTGAGTGTACCAAGGGCTTCCTCACTGTTTCCCTGCAGGGAGTCCACCTCACCTCTTTGTGGTCACCTCCTCACCTTGCTCTCCCTTACCCTCTGACCTCCTGCCCTGGAGTTTTCAGGACTTAGAATTCCTATGCTGCTCCTAGACTCTCCGAGCAGGGTTGTTTCTTTGAACCTTCTCCTGGATGCTCTCCTTCCTTTTTCCTTGGCCTCCCCCCTCCCTCCCCCGAGATGTCCAAACAGTGTTCTTTGCTTTAACTTCCTGAAGTGTGCATTTCAATTCGTTCTTCTCTAGATGTTCTTAGAATCCATTGTCACCACCGTGGAAGAAGCAGTGTGTACATTGCCGACCCCGGGCCCCAAGACCCCCTGTCCCCTGGGTATTTCAGGCTTCCAAAGGGTGTGGTTAAATGGTACTTTTCCTTAGTTCCCCCAGTGTGCGTGTCAATTCGTCCTTCCCTGGACTTTGGTAGTGGAAACCATCCTGAAGAAGCAGTGAAGGTACATTTGAGTCATGGTGCCCCAAGCCCCCTGCCCTCTCCCCGCCAGACTAGCAGACACCATGAGCTCTTGGTATTTCTGACTTCCTACAGCGGCAGGGGGTCCTTGTGGCCCTGCAGGGTTGTAAAGTAGGGAAGCCTTAGAGTAGGTGGCCACGCCTTGGTGAACTCATGTGTTTGTCTGGTTTTGCATGCAGGGATGGGGTTGCGTGGTTGGCAAGACGTGGTAAGAAGCATCACTCGGAGGCCCGTTTCAGCTAGAAGAAGTTTTATTTCACTACACTCGGATGACTTCCTTCATCAGGCATGGATCTGCTCTAAGGTGAGGTGGGGACGGTGGGGATCTCCTGGAGTGTAGCTTGGAGGTGCTGGGAGCAAAGAGGAGGAGAGGATTGGAAAATGTCCAGGGAGTGTGGGGGACGCTTGGAAAGAATGAGTGGTGCAATTTTGAAAACTTAGGGGAGACCAACGCTTTGGGGGAGGAGGGCAGGGCTGAGCAGGTTCCCTGGCTGGTGGGTTCCAGTGAGCTGAGGCAGGTGCCCTGGCCCTGATCTGTGAAGTGCTGTGTTTGTGCATAGCAGACAGAGGCAGTTTTGGGCAAAGGATCCCACCAAGCCTTCCTCCCAGCTTCCTGGGCTGGCCCGGGCTGTTGAGGGAGGGCAGGGCTGGTGGGGGTGGGTCAGGGGAGTGGATGGCCAGCAGGTGGAGGGAGGTGGGCCCTGCAGAGCTGCGGAGGGTGTGTGGGGGGGGGAGGTCGGAGCTGGGCTCCAGGTCCCTGCAGGCCACCCAAGCCCGGGGGGCTCCTGGAGAAATGCAGAGAAGAGGAGGGCTCCTGGTGCTCTTCCTCTGGGAGAGAGGCAGTGGGTCCTTCTGGGCAGGCCAAGTTCAGTGTTTGGGACGTTTACCCCCCCGCCCCCCCGTGCGCCGTGCGCTGTGCAGCTGGGCTCTGGGCAGCGCTTGAAGCTGCCTTCTGACAGGCTTGTCTTTTTTAGGCTCCCTGCCAGCCGCCTGAGGGAGTCCCCCCTGGGGCCTTTGCCGCCCTGAGCGGCCAGGCATCTCGGGGACGCGCAGGCGCGCGCACACGGAGGACCCGAGAACCGACCAGCCTCCCGGGTGAGTGAGCAAGGGGACCCGGCCGGATGGGCTGCAGCAGCCAGGGCTTGGGGCCTCGGCGCTGTGGAGTGGGCCACTTGGGAGGAGGACGTTCGGGCAGCCGCTAGGTGAGGCAGCGCCACCTCCACTGGGAGACCCGTGCTGGCGGGAAGGCCCCTGCACCCGCCTGGGGCGTGGCGCACCTCCCTAGCGGCCGGCCCGGAAAGGGGATGGTGGCGTCGGCGGCGGCGGCGGCGGCGCCGGCGAGGCAGGCACTTCAAGGCGGCGGCTTGCCTCCGCCCAGGGGTTTGTGTCAAGTCCCCCCGTTTTCGGTATTCGGAAGACTGTCAACCTCCAGGTGAGTTCCCTGTCCTAGCTTGCTTGTTTGCCTGCTGGCTGGCTTTCCTGGCTTGCCTTGGCTTCGCTTGTGATGGGTGCCTGGGCTCCCTGGGCTCTTGTTCCAAAGGGCAGGAGGCTTTAGTCTTGTTCGCCTTGATCTGTAGTCCGTCCGTGTTTCTAACGGGCTTGGCAAGCTGGGGGAATGGTGAAACTGGCTTGACTTTGCTTCCTGGCACACTTGTGCCTTTGGATGAGGTGTGTTGGTTTGTGTGAGGGGCAGAGAAATGGGTTTGGGATCAGGGCCAGGCATTTTGTAGCTTGGCTGTGTATTCTTGCAGGGGAAGCCCTTAGACCTTTTAGGGTCGTGTTAATTTCTCCCGGACACCTTTCTTTCTTTCTTTATGCGTTTGGGTCTTTGTGTATTTCTGTAACTCGGTAGGTAGTTGTAAACGTGTTTGTGGTCCTAGGTGTATGCAGGTATGTATTCATTGACTGGGTTCTCCGAGGAAGGTTGGTTTGGTATTTTCAGGCGAGGGACTCTCCCTTTGGGCCTGGGCAGTCATGGACAGTGACCGTCCTCCCGACCACTCCGTGCTGCCTGGGAAGCTGCGGGGACAGGCGCCTGCTGCCACACGCAGCAAGTTTTCTCCTGGAGCTTAAGCTGTCAAGGTTTTGGCCTGAGACCCCTTGAACTGTGATCCTGCCTTTTGTCTGCCTTCTGGGTGTCTGGGATTCTAGGCGTGAGACCCTGCAGGGGACTTGTTGGTTTTTAGAAGGAGAGCGTTGCCCTGTAGCTCATGCCGACCTGGTAGCTGGGGTCCCCCTGTCTCAGCCCCGCAAGGGCAGGAATGACATGTGTGCGCCCTCCTCGCTGGCTTTAGGTGTGTTTTGTGCTTCGGTAGCTTAGTTTGTTACTTTGGTGTTTTTCACTGGGATAGATTGTGTGTGTAGGGTGTGGGTGTGATCCATTTTAAAAATTCTAAATCGGCCTGGCCTGTGGGGTCCACTGGTTTGACTGTCCCCCCGCCCCCTTAGGGGTCCCCTAGGGCCCGACTTAAGGCAGCGGTCTGTCCGGAAGCGTCTCTTTTCTCTTTCTCCCACGTGTATGCAGTGCAGTCAGTCCCTTCTGGCATATAGCCTTCTCTACTCACCCTCATTCACCCTCCCCCATGCCACAAGCACCCGACCACACACAGGCTGTACCTACTGGACAGACCTGTCTTCCTGATGAAGGTTAATGTGAGTGTACCAAGGGCTTCCTCACTGTTTCCCTGCAGGGAGTCCACCTCACCTCTTTGTGGTCACCTCCTCACCTTGCTCTCCCTTACCCTCTGACCTCCTGCCCTGGAGTTTTCAGGACTTAGAATTCCTATGCTGCTCCTAGACTCTCCGAGCAGGGTTGTTTCTTTGAACCTTCTCCTGGATGCTCTCCCTTCCTTTTTCCTTGGCCTCCCCCCTCCCTCCCCCGAGATGTCCAAACAGTGTTCTTTGCTTTAACTTCCTGAAGTGTGCATTTCAATTCGTTCTTCTCTAGATGTTCGTAGAATCCATTGTCACCACCGTGGAAGAAGCAGTGTGTACATTGCCGACCCCGGGCCCCAAGACCCCCTGTCCCCTGGGTATTTCAGGCTTCCAAAGGGTGTGGTTAAATGGTACTTTTCCTTAGTTCCCCCAGTGTGCGTGTCAATTCGTCCTTCCCTGGACTTTGGTAGTGGAAACCATCCTGAAGAAGCAGTGAAGGTACATTTGAGTCATGGTGCCCCAAGCCCCCTGCCCTCTCCCCGCCAGACTAGCAGACACCATGAGCTCTTGGTATTTCTGACTTCCTACAGCGGCAGGGGGTCCTTGTGGCCCTGCAGGGTTGTAAAGTAGGGAAGCCTTAGAGTAGGTGGCCACGCCTTGGTGAACTCATGTGTTTGTCTGGTTTTGCATGCAGGGATGGGGTTGCGTGGTTGGCAAGACGTGGTAAGAAGCATCACTCGGAGGCCCGTTTCAGCTAGAAGAAGTTTTATTTCACTACACTCGGATGACTTCCTTCATCAGGCATGGATCTGCTCTAAGGTGAGGTGGGGACGGTGGGGATCTCCTGGAGTGTAGCTTGGAGGTGCTGGGAGCAAAGAGGAGGAGAGGATTGGAAAATGTCCAGGGAGTGTGGGGGACGCTTGGAAAGAATGAGTGGTGCAATTTTGAAAACTTAGGGGAGACCAACGCTTTGGGGGAGGAGGGCAGGGCTGAGCAGGTTCCCTGGCTGGTGGGTTCCAGTGAGCTGAGGCAGGTGCCCTGGCCCTGATCTGTGAAGTGCTGTGTTTGTGCATAGCAGACAGAGGCAGTTTTGGGCAAAGGATCCCACCAAGCCTTCCTCCCAGCTTCCTGGGCTGGCCTGGGCTGTTGAGGGAGGGCAGGGCTGGTGGGTGTGGGTCAGGGGAGTGGATGGCCAGCAGGTGGAGGGAGGTGGGCCCTGCAGAGCTGCGGAGGGTGTGTGGGGGGGGGAGGTCGGAGCTGGGCTCCAGGTCCCTGCAGGCCACCCAAGCCCAGGTGGCTCCTGGAGAAATGCAGAGAAGAGGAGGGCTCCTGGTGCTCTTCCTCTGGGAGAGAGGCAGTGGGTCCTTCTGGGCAGGCCAAGTTCAGTGTTTGGGACGTTTACCCCCCCGCCCCCCCGTGCGCCGTGCGCTGTGCAGCTGGGCTCTGGGCAGCGCTTGAAGCTGCCTTCTGACAGGCTTGTCTTTTTTAGGCTCCCTGCCAGCCGCCTGAGGGAGTCCCCCCTGGGGCCTTTGCCGCCCTGAGCGGCCAGGCATCTCGTGGGCGCGCAGGCGCACGCACACGGAGGACCCGAGAACCGACCAGCCTCCCGGGTGAGTGAGCAAGGGGACCCGGCCGGATGGGCTGCAGCAGCCAGGGCTTGGGGCCTAGGCGCTGTGGAGTGGGCCACTTGGGAGGAGGACATTCGGGCAGCCGCTATGTGAGGCAGCGCCACCTCCACTGGGAGACCCGTGCTGGCGGGAAGGCCCCTGCACCCGCCTGGGGCGTGGCGCACCTCCCTAGCGGCCGGCCCGGAAAGGGGATGGTGGCGTCGGCGGCGGCGGCGGCGGCGGCGGCGGCGGCGGCGGCGGCGGCGGCGAGGCAGGAGCTTCAAGGCGGCGGCTTGCCTCCGCCCAGGGGTTTGTGTCAAGTCCCCCCGTTTTCGGTATTCGGAAGACTGTCAACCTCCAGGTGAGTTCCCTGTCCTAGCTTGCTTGTTTGCCTGCTGGCTGGCTTTCCTGGCTTGCCTTGGCTTCGCTTGTGATGGGTGCCTGGGCTCCCTGGGCTCTTGTTCCAAAGGGCAGGAGGCTTTAGTCTTGTTCGCCTTGATCTGTAGTCCGTCCGTGTTTCTAACGGGCTTGGCAAGCTGGGGGAATGGTGAAACTGGCTTGACTTTGCTTCCTGGCACACTTGTGCCTTTGCATGAGGTGTGTTGGTTTGTGTGAGGGGCAGAGAAATGGGTTTGGGATCAGGGCCAGGCATTTTGTAGCTTGGCTGTGTATTCTTGCAGGGGAAGCCCTTAGACCTTTTAGGGTCGTGTTAATTTCTCCCGGACACCTTTCTTTCTTTCTTTATGCGTTTGGGTCTTTGTGTATTTCTGTAACTCGGTAGGTAGTTGTAAACGTGTTTGTGGTCCTAGGTGTATGCAGGTATGTATTCATTGACTGGGTTCTCCGAGGAAGGTTGGTTTGGTATTTTCAGGCGAGGGACTCTCCCTTTGGGCCTGGGCAGTCATGGACAGTGACCGTCCTCCCGACCACTCCGTGCTGCCTGGGAAGCTGCGGGGACAGGCGCCTGCTGCCACACGCAGCAAGTTTTCTCCTGGAGCTTAAGCTGTCAAGGTTTTGGCCTGAGACCCCTTGAACTGTGATCCTGCCTTTTGTCTGCCTTCTGGGTGTCTGGGATTCTAGGCGTGAGACCCTGCAGGGGACTTGTTGGTTTTTAGAAGGAGAGCGTTGCCCTGTAGCTCATGCCGACCTGGTAGCTGGGGTCCCCCTGTCTCAGCCCCGCAAGGGCAGGAATGACATGTGTGCGCCCTCCTCGCTGGCTTTAGGTGTGTTTTGTGCTTCGGTAGCTTAGTTTGTTACTTTGGTGTTTTTCACTGGGATAGATTGTGTGTGTAGGGTGTGGGTGTGATCCATTTTAAAAATTCTAAATCGGCCTGGCCTGTGGGGTCCACTGGTTTGACTGTCCCCCCGCCCCCTTAGGGGTCCCCTAGGGCCCGACTTAAGGCAGCGGTCTGTCCGGAAGCGTCTCTTTTCTCTTTCTCCCACGTGTATGCAGTGCAGTCAGTCCCTTCTGGCATATAGCCTTCTCTACTCACCCTCATTCACCCTCCCCCATGCCACAAGCACCCGACCACACACAGGCTGTACCTACTGGACAGACCTGTCTTCCTGATGAAGGTTAATGTGAGTGTACCAAGGGCTTCCTCACTGTTTCCCTGCAGGGAGTCCACCTCACCTCTTTGTGGTCACCTCCTCACCTTGCTCTCCCTTACCCTCTGACCTCCTGCCCTGGAGTTTTCAGGACTTAGAATTCCTATGCTGCTCCTAGACTCTCCGAGCAGGGTTGTTTCTTTGAACCTTCTCCTGGATGCTCTCCTTCCTTTTTCCTTGGCCTCCCCCCTCCCTCCCCCGAGATGTCCAAACAGTGTTCTTTGCTTTAACTTCCTGAAGTGTGCATTTCAATTCGTTCTTCTCTAGATGTTCGTAGAATCCATTGTCACCACCGTGGAAGAAGCAGTGTGTACATTGCCGACCCCGGGCCCCAAGACCCCCTGTCCCCTGGGTATTTCAGGCTTCCAAAGGGTGTGGTTAAATGGTACTTTTCCTTAGTTCCCCCAGTGTGCGTGTCAATTCGTCCTTCCCTGGACTTTGGTAGTGGAAACCATCCTGAAGAAGCAGTGAAGGTACATTTGAGTCATGGTGCCCCAAGCCCCCTGCCCTCTCCCCGCCAGACTAGCAGACACCATGAGCTCTTGGTATTTCTGACTTCCTACAGCGGCAGGGGGTCCTTGTGGCCCTGCAGGGTTGTAAAGTAGGGAAGCCTTAGAGTAGGTGGCCACGCCTTGGTGAACTCATGTGTTTGTCTGGTTTTGCATGCAGGGATGGGGTTGCGTGGTTGGCAAGACGTGGTAAGAAGCATCACTCGGAGGCCCGTTTCAGCTAGAAGAAGTTTTATTTCACTACACTCGGATGACTTCCTTCATCAGGCATGGATCTGCTCTAAGGTGAGGTGGGGACGGTGGGGATCTCCTGGAGTGTAGCTTGGAGGTGCTGGGAGCAAAGAGGAGGAGAGGATTGGAAAATGTCCAGGGAGTGTGGCGGACGCTTGGAAAGAATGAGTGGTGCAATTTTGAAAACTTAGGGGAGACCAACGCTTTGGGGGAGGAGGGCAGGGCTGAGCAGGTTCCCTGGCTGGTGGGTTCCAGTGAGCTGAGGCAGGTGCCCTGGCCCTGATCTGTGAAGTGCTGTGTTTGTGCATAGCAGACAGAGGCAGTTTTGGGCAAAGGATCCCACCAAGCCTTCCTCCCAGCTTCCTGGGCTGGCCCGGGCTGTTGAGGGAGGGCAGGGCTGGTGGGGGTGGGTCAGGGGAGTGGATGGCCAGCAGGTGGAGGGAGGTGGGCCCTGCAGAGCTGCGGAGGGTGTGTGGGGGGGGGAGGTCGGAGCTGGGCTCCAGGTCCCTGCAGGCCACCCAAGCCCGGGGGGCTCCTGGAGAAATGCAGAGAAGAGGAGGGCTCCTGGTGCTCTTCCTCTGGGAGAGAGGCAGTGGGTCCTTCTGGGCAGGCCAAGTTCAGTGTTTGGGACGTTTACCCCCCCGCCCCCCCGTGCGCCGTGCGCTGTGCAGCTGGGCTCTGGGCAGCGCTTGAAGCTGCCTTCTGACAGGCTTGTCTTTTTTAGGCTCCCTGCCAGCCGCCTGAGGGAGTCCCCCCTGGGGCCTTTGCCGCCCTGAGCGGCCAGGCATCTCGGGGACGCGCAGGCGCGCGCACACGGAGGACCCGAGAACCGACCAGCCTCCTGGGTGAGTGAGCAAGGGGACCCGGCCGGATGGGCTGCAGCAGCCAGGGCTTGGGGCCTCGGCGCTGTGGAGTGGGCCACTTGGGAGGAGGACGTTCGGGCAGCCGCTAGGTGAGGCAGCGCCACCTCCACTGGGAGACCCGTGCTGGCGGGAAGGCCCCTGCACCCGCCTGGGGCGTGGCGCACCTCCCTAGCGGCCGGCCCGGAAAGGGGATGGTGGCGTCGGCGGCAGCGGCGGCGGCGCCGGCGAGGCAGGCACTTCAAGGCGGCGGCTTGCCTCCGCCCAGGGGTTTGTGTCAAGTCCCCCCGTTTTCGGTATTCGGAAGACTGTCAACCTCCAGGTGAGTTCCCTGTCCTAGCTTGCTTGTTTGCCTGCTGGCTGGCTTTCCTGGCTTGCCTTGGCTTCGCTTGTGATGGGTGCCTGGGCTCCCTGGGCTCTTGTTCCAAAGGGCAGGAGGCTTTAGTCTTGTTCGCCTTGATCTGTAGTCCGTCCGTGTTTCTAACGGGCTTGGCAAGCTGGGGGAATGGTGAAACTGGCTTGACTTTGCTTCCTGGCACACTTGTGCCTTTGGATGAGGTGTGTTGGTTTGTGTGAGGGGCAGAGAAATGGGTTTGGGATCAGGGCCAGGCATTTTGTAGCTTGGCTGTGTATTCTTGCAGGGGAAGCCCTTAGACCTTTTAGGGTCGTGTTAATTTCTCCCGGACACCTTTCTTTCTTTCTTTATGCGTTTGGGTCTTTGTGTATTTCTGTAACTCGGTAGGTAGTTGTAAACGTGTTTGTGGTCCTAGGTGTATGCAGGTATGTATTCATTGACTGGGTTCTCCGAGGAAGGTTGGTTTGGTATTTTCAGGCGAGGGACTCTCCCTTTGGGCCTGGGCAGTCATGGACAGTGACCGTCCTCCCGACCACTCCGTGCTGCCTGGGAAGCTGCGGGGACAGGCGCCTGCTGCCACACGCAGCAAGTTTTCTCCTGGAGCTTAAGCTGTCAAGGTTTTGGCCTGAGACCCCTTGAACTGTGATCCTGCCTTTTGTCTGCCTTCTGGGTGTCTGGGATTCTAGGCGTGAGACCCTGCAGGGGACTTGTTGGTTTTTAGAAGGAGAGCGTTGCCCTGTAGCTCATGCCGACCTGGTAGCTGGGGTCCCCCTGTCTCAGCCCCGCAAGGGCAGGAATGACATGTGTGCGCCCTCCTCGCTGGCTTTAGGTGTGTTTTGTGCTTCGGTAGCTTAGTTTGTTACTTTGGTGTTTTTCACTGGGATAGATTGTGTGTGTAGGGTGTGGGTGTGATCCATTTTAAAAATTCTAAATCGGCCTGGCCTGTGGGGTCCACTGGTTTGACTGTCCCCCCGCCCCCTTAGGGGTCCCCTAGGGCCCGACTTAAGGCAGCGGTCTGGCCGGAAGCGTCTCTTTTCTCTTTCTCCCACGTGTATGCAGTGCAGTCAGTCCCTTCTGGCATATAGCCTTCTCTACTCACCCTCATTCACCCTCCCCCATGCCACAAGCACCCGACCACACACAGGCTGTACCTACTGGACAGACCTGTCTTCCTGATGAAGGTTAATGTGAGTGTACCAAGGGCTTCCTCACTGTTTCCCTGCAGGGAGTCCACCTCACCTCTTTGTGGTCACCTCCTCACCTTGCTCTCCCTTACCCTCTGACCTCCTGCCCTGGAGTTTTCAGGACTTAGAATTCCTATGCTGCTCCTAGACTCTCCGAGCAGGGTTGTTTCTTTGAACCTTCTCCTGGATGCTCTCCTTCCTTTTTCCTTGGCCTCCCCCCTCCCTCCCCCGAGATGTCCAAACAGTGTTCTTTGCTTTAACTTCCTGAAGTGTGCATTTCAATTCGTTCTTCTCTAGATGTTCTTAGAATCCATTGTCACCACCGTGGAAGAAGCAGTGTGTACATTGCCGACCCCGGGCCCCAAGACCCCCTGTCCCCTGGGTATTTCAGGCTTCCAAAGGGTGTGGTTAAATGGTACTTTTCCTTAGTTCCCCCAGTGTGCGTGTCAATTCGTCCTTCCCTGGACTTTGGTAGTGGAAACCATCCTGAAGAAGCAGTGAAGGTACATTTGAGTCATGGTGCCCCAAGCCCCCTGCCCTCTCCCCGCCAGACTAGCAGACACCATGAGCTCTTGGTATTTCTGACTTCCTACAGCGGCAGGGGGTCCTTGTGGCCCTGCAGGGTTGTAAAGTAGGGAAGCCTTAGAGTAGGTGGCCACGCCTTGGTGAACTCATGTGTTTGTCTGGTTTTGCATGCAGGGATGGGGTTGCGTGGTTGGCAAGACGTGGTAAGAAGCATCACTCGGAGGCCCGTTTCAGCTAGAAGAAGTTTTATTTCACTACACTCGGATGACTTCCTTCATCAGGCATGGATCTGCTCTAAGGTGAGGTGGGGACGGTGGGGATCTCCTGGAGTGTAGCTTGGAGGTGCTGGGAGCAAAGAGGAGGAGAGGATTGGAAAATGTCCAGGGAGTGTGGGGGACGCTTGGAAAGAATGAGTGGTGCAATTTTGAAAACTTAGGGGAGACCAACGCTTTGGGGGAGGAGGGCAGGGCTGAGCAGGTTCCCTGGCTGGTGGGTTCCAGTGAGCTGAGGCAGGTGCCCTGGCCCTGATCTGTGAAGTGCTGTGTTTGTGCATAGCAGACAGAGGCAGTTTTGGGCAAAGGATCCCACCAAGCCTTCCTCCCAGCTTCCTGGGCTGGCCCGGGCTGTTGAGGGAGGGCAGGGCTGGTGGGGGTGGGTCAGGGGAGTGGATGGCCAGCAGGTGGAGGGAGGTGGGCCCTGCAGAGCTGCGGAGGGTGTGTGGGGGGGGGAGGTCGGAGCTGGGCTCCAGGTCCCTGCAGGCCACCCAAGCCCGGGGGGCTCCTGGAGAAATGCAGAGAAGAGGAGGGCTCCTGGTGCTCTTCCTCTGGGAGAGAGGCAGTGGGTCCTTCTGGGCAGGCCAAGTTCAGTGTTTGGGACGTTTACCCCCCCGCCCCCCCGTGCGCCGTGCGCTGTGCAGCTGGGCTCTGGGCAGCGCTTGAAGCTGCCTTCTGACAGGCTTGTCTTTTTTAGGCTCCCTGCCAGCCGCCTGAGGGAGTCCCCCCTGGGGCCTTTGCCGCCCTGAGCGGCCAGGCATCTCGGGGACGCGCAGGCGCGCGCACACGGAGGACCCGAGAACCGACCAGCCTCCCGGGTGAGTGAGCAAGGGGACCCGGCCGGATGGGCTGCAGCAGCCAGGGCTTGGGGCCTCGGCGCTGTGGAGTGGGCCACTTGGGAGGAGGACGTTCGGGCAGCCGCTAGGTGAGGCAGCGCCACCTCCACTGGGAGACCCGTGCTGGCGGGAAGGCCCCTGCACCCGCCTGGGGCGTGGCGCACCTCCCTAGCGGCCGGCCCGGAAAGGGGATGGTGGCGTCGGCGGCGGCGGCGGCGGCGCCGGCGAGGCAGGCACTTCAAGGCGGCGGCTTGCCTCCGCCCAGGGGTTTGTGTCAAGTCCCCCCGTTTTCGGTATTCGGAAGACTGTCAACCTCCAGGTGAGTTCCCTGTCCTAGCTTGCTTGTTTGCCTGCTGGCTGGCTTTCCTGGCTTGCCTTGGCTTCGCTTGTGATGGGTGCCTGGGCTCCCTGGGCTCTTGTTCCAAAGGGCAGGAGGCTTTAGTCTTGTTCGCCTTGATCTGTAGTCCGTCCGTGTTTCTAACGGGCTTGGCAAGCTGGGGGAATGGTGAAACTGGCTTGACTTTGCTTCCTGGCACACTTGTGCCTTTGGATGAGGTGTGTTGGTTTGTGTGAGGGGCAGAGAAATGGGTTTGGGATCAGGGCCAGGCATTTTGTAGCTTGGCTGTGTATTCTTGCAGGGGAAGCCCTTAGACCTTTTAGGGTCGTGTTAATTTCTCCCGGACACCTTTCTTTCTTTCTTTATGCGTTTGGGTCTTTGTGTATTTCTGTAACTCGGTAGGTAGTTGTAAACGTGTTTGTGGTCCTAGGTGTATGCAGGTATGTATTCATTGACTGGGTTCTCCGAGGAAGGTTGGTTTGGTATTTTCAGGCGAGGGACTCTCCCTTTGGGCCTGGGCAGTCATGGACAGTGACCGTCCTCCCGACCACTCCGTGCTGCCTGGGAAGCTGCGGGGACAGGCGCCTGCTGCCACACGCAGCAAGTTTTCTCCTGGAGCTTAAGCTGTCAAGGTTTTGGCCTGAGACCCCTTGAACTGTGATCCTGCCTTTTGTCTGCCTTCTGGGTGTCTGGGATTCTAGGCGTGAGACCCTGCAGGGGACTTGTTGGTTTTTAGAAGGAGAGCGTTGCCCTGTAGCTCATGCCGACCTGGTAGCTGGGGTCCCCCTGTCTCAGCCCCGCAAGGGCAGGAATGACATGTGTGCGCCCTCCTCGCTGGCTTTAGGTGTGTTTTGTGCTTCGGTAGCTTAGTTTGTTACTTTGGTGTTTTTCACTGGGATAGATTGTGTGTGTAGGGTGTGGGTGTGATCCATTTTAAAAATTCTAAATCGGCCTGGCCTGTGGGGTCCACTGGTTTGACTGTCCCCCCGCCCCCTTAGGGGTCCCCTAGGGCCCGACTTAAGGCAGCGGTCTGTCCGGAAGCGTCTCTTTTCTCTTTCTCCCACGTGTATGCAGTGCAGTCAGTCCCTTCTGGCATATAGCCTTCTCTACTCACCCTCATTCACCCTCCCCCATGCCACAAGCACCCGACCACACACAGGCTGTACCTACTGGACAGACCTGTCTTCCTGATGAAGGTTAATGTGAGTGTACCAAGGGCTTCCTCACTGTTTCCCTGCAGGGAGTCCACCTCACCTCTTTGTGGTCACCTCCTCACCTTGCTCTCCCTTACCCTCTGACCTCCTGCCCTGGAGTTTTCAGGACTTAGAATTCCTATGCTGCTCCTAGACTCTCCGAGCAGGGTTGTTTCTTTGAACCTTCTCCTGGATGCTCTCCTTCCTTTTTCCTTGGCCTCCCCCCTCCCTCCCCCGAGATGTCCAAACAGTGTTCTTTGCTTTAACTTCCTGAAGTGTGCATTTCAATTCGTTCTTCTCTAGATGTTCGTAGAATCCATTGTCACCACCGTGGAAGAAGCAGTGTGTACATTGCCGACCCCGGGCCCCAAGACCCCCTGTCCCCTGGGTATTTCAGGCTTCCAAAGGGTGTGGTTAAATGGTACTTTTCCTTAGTTCCCCCAGTGTGCGTGTCAATTCGTCCTTCCCTGGACTTTGGTAGTGGAAACCATCCTGAAGAAGCAGTGAAGGTACATTTGAGTCATGGTGCCCCAAGCCCCCTGCCCTCTCCCCGCCAGACTAGCAGACACCATGAGCTCTTGGTATTTCTGACTTCCTACAGCGGCAGGGGGTCCTTGTGGCCCTGCAGGGTTGTAAAGTAGGGAAGCCTTAGAGTAGGTGGCCACGCCTTGGTGAACTCATGTGTTTGTCTGGTTTTGCATGCAGGGATGGGGTTGCGTGGTTGGCAAGACGTGGTAAGAAGCATCACTCGGAGGCCCGTTTCAGCTAGAAGAAGTTTTATTTCACTACACTCGGATGACTTCCTTCATCAGGCATGGATCTGCTCTAAGGTGAGGTGGGGACGGTGGGGATCTCCTGGAGTGTAGCTTGGAGGTGCTGGGAGCAAAGAGGAGGAGAGGATTGGAAAATGTCCAGGGAGTGTGGGGGACGCTTGGAAAGAATGAGTGGTGCAATTTTGAAAACTTAGGGGAGACCAACGCTTTGGGGGAGGAGGGCAGGGCTGAGCAGGTTCCCTGGCTGGTGGGTTCCAGTGAGCTGAGGCAGGTGCCCTGGCCCTGATCTGTGAAGTGCTGTGTTTGTGCATAGCAGACAGAGGCAGTTTTGGGCAAAGGATCCCACCAAGCCTTCCTCCCAGCTTCCTGGGCTGGCCTGGGCTGTTGAGGGAGGGCAGGGCTGGTGGGTGTGGGTCAGGGGAGTGGATGGCCAGCAGGTGGAGGGAGGTGGGCCCTGCAGAGCTGCGGAGGGTGTGTGGGGGGGGGAGGTCGGAGCTGGGCTCCAGGTCCCTGCAGGCCACCCAAGCCCAGGTGGCTCCTGGAGAAATGCAGAGAAGAGGAGGGCTCCTGGTGCTCTTCCTCTGGGAGAGAGGCAGTGGGTCCTTCTGGGCAGGCCAAGTTCAGTGTTTGGGACGTTTACCCCCCCGCCCCCCCGTGCGCCGTGCGCTGTGCAGCTGGGCTCTGGGCAGCGCTTGAAGCTGCCTTCTGACAGGCTTGTCTTTTTTAGGCTCCCTGCCAGCCGCCTGAGGGAGTCCCCCCTGGGGCCTTTGCCGCCCTGAGCGGCCAGGCATCTCGTGGGCGCGCAGGCGCACGCACACGGAGGACCCGAGAACCGACCAGCCTCCCGGGTGAGTGAGCAAGGGGACCCGGCCGGATGGGCTGCAGCAGCCAGGGCTTGGGGCCTAGGCGCTGTGGAGTGGGCCACTTGGGAGGAGGACATTCGGGCAGCCGCTATGTGAGGCAGCGCCACCTCCACTGGGAGACCCGTGCTGGCGGGAAGGCCCCTGCACCCGCCTGGGGCGTGGCGCACCTCCCTAGCGGCCGGCCCGGAAAGGGGATGGTGGCGTCGGCGGCGGCGGCGGCGGCGGCGGCGGCGGCGGCGGCGGCGGCGGCGAGGCAGGAGCTTCAAGGCGGCGGCTTGCCTCCGCCCAGGGGTTTGTGTCAAGTCCCCCCGTTTTCGGTATTCGGAAGACTGTCAACCTCCAGGTGAGTTCCCTGTCCTAGCTTGCTTGTTTGCCTGCTGGCTGGCTTTCCTGGCTTGCCTTGGCTTCGCTTGTGATGGGTGCCTGGGCTCCCTGGGCTCTTGTTCCAAAGGGCAGGAGGCTTTAGTCTTGTTCGCCTTGATCTGTAGTCCGTCCGTGTTTCTAACGGGCTTGGCAAGCTGGGGGAATGGTGAAACTGGCTTGACTTTGCTTCCTGGCACACTTGTGCCTTTGGATGAGGTGTGTTGGTTTGTGTGAGGGGCAGAGAAATGGGTTTGGGATCAGGGCCAGGCATTTTGTAGCTTGGCTGTGTATTCTTGCAGGGGAAGCCCTTAGACCTTTTAGGGTCGTGTTAATTTCTCCCGGACACCTTTCTTTCTTTCTTTATGCGTTTGGGTCTTTGTGTATTTCTGTAACTCGGTAGGTAGTTGTAAACGTGTTTGTGGTCCTAGGTGTATGCAGGTATGTATTCATTGACTGGGTTCTCCGAGGAAGGTTGGTTTGGTATTTTCAGGCGAGGGACTCTCCCTTTGGGCCTGGGCAGTCATGGACAGTGACCGTCCTCCCGACCACTCCGTGCTGCCTGGGAAGCTGCGGGGACAGGCGCCTGCTGCCACACGCAGCAAGTTTTCTCCTGGAGCTTAAGCTGTCAAGGTTTTGGCCTGAGACCCCTTGAACTGTGATCCTGCCTTTTGTCTGCCTTCTGGGTGTCTGGGATTCTAGGCGTGAGACCCTGCAGGGGACTTGTTGGTTTTTAGAAGGAGAGCGTTGCCCTGTAGCTCATGCCGACCTGGTAGCTGGGGTCCCCCTGTCTCAGCCCCGCAAGGGCAGGA
Source organism: Castor canadensis (assembly GCF_047511655.1). Taxonomy (NCBI): domain Eukaryota; kingdom Metazoa; phylum Chordata; class Mammalia; order Rodentia; family Castoridae; genus Castor; species Castor canadensis. The sequence continues at coordinate 62,543,950 of NC_133394.1, forward strand.
ATGACATGTGTGCGCCCTCCTCGCTGGCTTTAGGTGTGTTTTGTGCTTCGGTAGCTTAGTTTGTTACTTTGGTGTTTTTCACTGGGATAGATTGTGTGTGTAGGGTGTGGGTGTGATCCATTTTAAAAATTCTAAATCGGCCTGGCCTGTGGGGTCCACTGGTTTGACTGTCCCCCCGCCCCCTTAGGGGTCCCCTAGGGCCCGACTTAAGGCAGCGGTCTGTCCGGAAGCGTCTCTTTTCTCTTTCTCCCACGTGTATGCAGTGCAGTCAGTCCCTTCTGGCATATAGCCTTCTCTACTCACCCTCATTCACCCTCCCCCATGCCACAAGCACCCGACCACACACAGGCTGTACCTACTGGACAGACCTGTCTTCCTGATGAAGGTTAATGTGAGTGTACCAAGGGCTTCCTCACTGTTTCCCTGCAGGGAGTCCACCTCACCTCTTTGTGGTCACCTCCTCACCTTGCTCTCCCTTACCCTCTGACCTCCTGCCCTGGAGTTTTCAGGACTTAGAATTCCTATGCTGCTCCTAGACTCTCCGAGCAGGGTTGTTTCTTTGAACCTTCTCCTGGATGCTCTCCTTCCTTTTTCCTTGGCCTCCCCCCTCCCTCCCCCGAGATGTCCAAACAGTGTTCTTTGCTTTAACTTCCTGAAGTGTGCATTTCAATTCGTTCTTCTCTAGATGTTCGTAGAATCCATTGTCACCACCGTGGAAGAAGCAGTGTGTACATTGCCGACCCCGGGCCCCAAGACCCCCTGTCCCCTGGGTATTTCAGGCTTCCAAAGGGTGTGGTTAAATGGTACTTTTCCTTAGTTCCCCCAGTGTGCGTGTCAATTCGTCCTTCCCTGGACTTTGGTAGTGGAAACCATCCTGAAGAAGCAGTGAAGGTACATTTGAGTCATGGTGCCCCAAGCCCCCTGCCCTCTCCCCGCCAGACTAGCAGACACCATGAGCTCTTGGTATTTCTGACTTCCTACAGCGGCAGGGGGTCCTTGTGGCCCTGCAGGGTTGTAAAGTAGGGAAGCCTTAGAGTAGGTGGCCACGCCTTGGTGAACTCATGTGTTTGTCTGGTTTTGCATGCAGGGATGGGGTTGCGTGGTTGGCAAGACGTGGAAAGAAGCATCACTCGGAGGCCCGTTTCAGCTAGAAGAAGTTTTATTTCACTACACTCGGATGACTTCCTTCATCAGGCATGGATCTGCTCTAAGGTGAGGTGGGGACGGTGGGGATCTCCTGGAGTGTAGCTTGGAGGTGCTGGGAGCAAAGAGGAGGAGAGGATTGGAAAATGTCCAGGGAGTGTGGGGGACGCTTGGAAAGAATGAGTGGTGCAATTTTGAAAACTTAGGGGAGACCAACGCTTTGGGGGAGGAGGGCAGGGCTGAGCAGGTTCCCTGGCTGGTGGGTTCCAGTGAGCTGAGGCAGGTGCCCTGGCCCTGATCTGTGAAGTGCTGTGTTTGTGCATAGCAGACAGAGGCAGTTTTGGGCAAAGGATCCCACCAAGCCTTCCTCCCAGCTTCCTGGGCTGGCCCGGGCTGTTGAGGGAGGGCAGGGCTGGTGGGGGTGGGTCAGGGGAGTGGATGGCCAGCAGGTGGAGGGAGGTGGGCCCTGCAGAGCTGCGGAGGGTGTGTGGGGGGGGGAGGTCGGAGCTGGGCTCCAGGTCCCTGCAGGCCACCCAAGCCCGGGGGGCTCCTGGAGAAATGCAGAGAAGAGGAGGGCTCCTGGTGCTCTTCCTCTGGGAGAGAGGCAGTGGGTCCTTCTGGGCAGGCCAAGTTCAGTGTTTGGGACGTTTACCCCCCCGCCCCCCCGTGCGCCGTGCGCTGTGCAGCTGGGCTCTGGGCAGCGCTTGAAGCTGCCTTCTGACAGGCTTGTCTTTTTTAGGCTCCCTGCCAGCCGCCTGAGGGAGTCCCCCCTGGGGCCTTTGCCGCCCTGAGCGGCCAGGCATCTCGGGGGCGCGCAGGCGCGCGCACACGGAGGACCCGAGAACCGACCAGCCTCCCGGGTGAGTGAGCAAGGGGACCCGGCCGGATGGGCTGCAGCAGCCAGGGCTTGGGGCCTCGGCGCTGTGGAGTGGGCCACTTGGGAGGAGGACGTTCGGGCAGCCGCTAGGTGAGGCAGCGCCACCTCCACTGGGAGACCCGTGCTGGCGGGAAGGCCCCTGCACCCGCCTGGGGCGTGGCGCACCTCCCTAGCGGCCGGCCCGGAAAGGGGATGGTGGCGTCGGCGGCGGCGGCGGCGGCGGCGGCGAGGCAGGAGCTTCAAGGCGGCGGCTTGCCTCCGCCCAGGGGTTTGTGTCAAGTCCCCCCGTTTTCGGTATTCGGAAGACTGTCAACCTCCAGGTGAGTTCCCTGTCCTAGCTTGCTTGTTTGCCTGCTGGCTGGCTTTCCTGGCTTGCCTTGGCTTCGCTTGTGATGGGTGCCTGGGCTCCCTGGGCTCTTGTTCCAAAGGGCAGGAGGCTTTAGTCTTGTTCGCCTTGATCTGTAGTCCGTCCGTGTTTCTAACGGGCTTGGCAAGCTGGGGGAATGGTGAAACTGGCTTGACTTTGCTTCCTGGCACACTTGTGCCTTTGGATGAGGTGTGTTGGTTTGTGTGAGGGGCAGAGAAATGGGTTTGGGATCAGGGCCAGGCATTTTGTAGCTTGGCTGTGTATTCTTGCAGGGGAAGCCCTTAGACCTTTTAGGGTCGTGTTAATTTCTCCTGGACACCTTTCTTTCTTTCTTTATGCGTTTGGGTCTTTGTGTATTTCTGTAACTCGGTAGGTAGTTGTAAACGTGTTTGTGGTCCTAGGTGTATGCAGGTATGTATTCATTGACTGGGTTCTCCGAGGAAGGTTGGTTTGGTATTTTCAGGCGAGGGACTCTCCCTTTGGGCCTGGGCAGTCATGGACAGTGACCGTCCTCCCGACCACTCCGTGCTGCCTGGGAAGCTGCGGGGACAGGCGCCTGCTGCCACACGCAGCAAGTTTTCTCCTGGAGCTTAAGCTGTCAAGGTTTTGGCCTGAGACCCCTTGAACTGTGATCCTGCCTTTTGTCTGCCTTCTGGGTGTCTGGGATTCTAGGCGTGAGACCCTGCAGGGGACTTGTTGGTTTTTAGAAGGAGAGCGTTGCCCTGTAGCTCATGCCGACCTGGTAGCTGGGGTCCCCCTGTCTCAGCCCCGCAAGGGCAGGAATGACATGTGTGCGCCCTCCTCGCTGGCTTTAGGTGTGTTTTGTGCTTCGGTAGCTTAGTTTGTTACTTTGGTGTTTTTCACTGGGATAGATTGTGTGTGTAGGGTGTGGGTGTGATCCATTTTAAAAATTCTAAATCGGCCTGGCCTGTGGGGTCCACTGGTTTGACTGTCCCCCCGCCCCCTTAGGGGTCCCCTAGGGCCCGACTTAAGGCAGCGGTCTGGCCGGAAGCGTCTCTTTTCTCTTTCTCCCACGTGTATGCAGTGCAGTCAGTCCCTTCTGGCATATAGCCTTCTCTACTCACCCTCATTCACCCTCCCCCATGCCACAAGCACCCGACCACACACAGGCTGTACCTACTGGACAGACCTGTCTTCCTGATGAAGGTTAATGTGAGTGTACCAAGGGCTTCCTCACTGTTTCCCTGCAGGGAGTCCACCTCACCTCTTTGTGGTCACCTCCTCACCTTGCTCTCCCTTACCCTCTGACCTCCTGCCCTGGAGTTTTCAGGACTTAGAATTCCTATGCTGCTCCTAGACTCTCCGAGCAGGGTTGTTTCTTTGAACCTTCTCCTGGATGCTCTCCTTCCTTTTTCCTTGGCCTCCCCCCTCCCTCCCCCGAGATGTCCAAACAGTGTTCTTTGCTTTAACTTCCTGAAGTGTGCATTTCAATTCGTTCTTCTCTAGATGTTCGTAGAATCCATTGTCACCACCGTGGAAGAAGCAGTGTGTACATTGCCGACCCCGGGCCCCAAGACCCCCTGTCCCCTGGGTATTTCAGGCTTCCAAAGGGTGTGGTTAAATGGTACTTTTCCTTAGTTCCCCCAGTGTGCGTGTCAATTCGTCCTTCCCTGGACTTTGGTAGTGGAAACCATCCTGAAGAAGCAGTGAAGGTACATTTGAGTCATGGTGCCCCAAGCCCCCTGCCCTCTCCCCGCCAGACTAGCAGACACCATGAGCTCTTGGTATTTCTGACTTCCTACAGCGGCAGGGGGTCCTTGTGGCCCTGCAGGGTTGTAAAGTAGGGAAGCCTTAGAGTAGGTGGCCACGCCTTGGTGAACTCATGTGTTTGTCTGGTTTTGCATGCAGGGATGGGGTTGCGTGGTTGGCAAGACGTGGTAAGAAGCATCACTCGGAGGCCCGTTTCAGCTAGAAGAAGTTTTATTTCACTACACTCGGATGACTTCCTTCATCAGGCATGGATCTGCTCTAAGGTGAGGTGGGGACGGTGGGGATCTCCTGGAGTGTAGCTTGGAGGTGCTGGGAGCAAAGAGGAGGAGAGGATTGGAAAATGTCCAGGGAGTGTGGGGGACGCTTGGAACGAATGAGTGGTGCAATTTTGAAAACTTAGGGGAGACCAACGCTTTGGGGGAGGAGGGCAGGGCTGAGCAGGTTCCCTGGCTGGTGGGTTCCAGTGAGCTGAGGCAGGTGCCCTGGCCCTGATCTGTGAAGTGCTGTGTTTGTGCATAGCAGACAGAGGCAGTTTTGGGCAAAGGATCCCACCAAGCCTTCCTCCCAGCTTCCTGGGCTGGCCCGGGCTGTTGAGGGAGGGCAGGGCTGGTGGGGGTGGGTCAGGGGAGTGGATGGCCAGCAGGTGGAGGGAGGTGGGCCCTGCAGAGCTGCGGAGGGTGTGTGGGGGGGGGAGGTCGGAGCTGGGCTCCAGGTCCCTGCAGGCCACCCAAGCCCGGGGGGCTCCTGGAGAAATGCAGAGAAGAGGAGGGCTCCTGGTGCTCTTCCTCTGGGAGAGAGGCAGTGGGTCCTTCTGGGCAGGCCAAGTTCAGTGTTTGGGACGTTTACCCCCCCGCCCCCCCGTGCGCCGTGCGCTGTGCAGCTGGGCTCTGGGCAGCGCTTGAAGCTGCCTTCTGACAGGCTTGTCTTTTTTAGGCTCCCTGCCAGCCGCCTGAGGGAGTCCCCCCTGGGGCCTTTGCCGCCCTGAGCGGCCAGGCATCTCGGGGGCGCGCAGGCGCGCGCACACGGAGGACCCGAGAACCGACCAGCCTCCCGGGTGAGTGAGCAAGGGGACCCGGCCGGATGGGCTGCAGCAGCCAGGGCTTGGGGCCTCGGCGCTGTGGAGTGGGCCACTTGGGAGGAGGACGTTCGGGCAGCCGCTAGGTGAGGCAGCGCCACCTCCACTGGGAGACCCGTGCTGGCGGGAAGGCCCCTGCACCCGCCTGGGGCGTGGCGCACCTCCCTAGCGGCCGGCCCGGAAAGGGGATGGTGGCGTCGGCGGCGGCGGCGGCGGCGGCGGCGAGGCAGGAGCTTCAAGGCGGGGGCTTGCCTCCGCCCAGGGGTTTGTGTCAAGTCCCCCCGTTTTCGGTATTCGGAAGACTGTCAACCTCCAGGTGAGTTCCCTGTCCTAGCTTGCTTGTTTGCCTGCTGGCTGGCTTTCCTGGCTTGCCTTGGCTTCGCTTGTGATGGGTGCCTGGGCTCCCTGGGCTCTTGTTCCAAAGGGCAGGAGGCTTTAGTCTTGTTCGCCTTGATCTGTAGTCCGTCCGTGTTTCTAACGGGCTTGGCAAGCTGGGGGAATGGTGAAACTGGCTTGACTTTGCTTCCTGGCACACTTGTGCCTTTGGATGAGGTGTGTTGGTTTGTGTGAGGGGCAGAGAAATGGGTTTGGGATCAGGGCCAGGCATTTTGTAGCTTGGCTGTGTATTCTTGCAGGGGAAGCCCTTAGACCTTTTAGGGTCGTGTTAATTTCTCCCGGACACCTTTCTTTCTTTCTTTATGCGTTTGGGTCTTTGTGTATTTCTGTAACTCGGTAGGTAGTTGTAAACGTGTTTGTGGTCCTAGGTGTATGCAGGTATGTATTCATTGACTGGGTTCTCCGAGGAAGGTTGGTTTGGTATTTTCAGGCGAGGGACTCTCCCTTTGGGCCTGGGCAGTCATGGACAGTGACCGTCCTCCCGACCACTCCGTGCTGCCTGGGAAGCTGCGGGGACAGGCGCCTGCTGCCACACGCAGCAAGTTTTCTCCTGGAGCTTAAGCTGTCAAGGTTTTGGCCTGAGACCCCTTGAACTGTGATCCTGCCTTTTGTCTGCCTTCTGGGTGTCTGGGATTCTAGGCGTGAGACCCTGCAGGGGACTTGTTGGTTTTTAGAAGGAGAGCGTTGCCCTGTAGCTCATGCCGACCTGGTAGCTGGGGTCCCCCTGTCTCAGCCCCGCAAGGGCAGGAATGACATGTGTGCGCCCTCCTCGCTGGCTTTAGGTGTGTTTTGTGCTTCGGTAGCTTAGTTTGTTACTTTGGTGTTTTTCACTGGGATAGATTGTGTGTGTAGGGTGTGGGTGTGATCCATTTTAAAAATTCTAAATCGGCCTGGCCTGTGGGGTCCACTGGTTTGACTGTCCCCCCGCCCCCTTAGGGGTCCCCTAGGGCCCGACTTAAGGCAGCGGTCTGTCCGGAAGCGTCTCTTTTCTCTTTCTCCCACGTGTATGCAGTGCAGTCAGTCCCTTCTGGCATATAGCCTTCTCTACTCACCCTCATTCACCCTCCCCCATGCCACAAGCACCCGACCACACACAGGCTGTACCTACTGGACAGACCTGTCTTCCTGATGAAGGTTAATGTGAGTGTACCAAGGGCTTCCTCACTGTTTCCCTGCAGGGAGTCCACCTCACCTCTTTGTGGTCACCTCCTCACCTTGCTCTCCCTTACCCTCTGACCTCCTGCCCTGGAGTTTTCAGGACTTAGAATTCCTATGCTGCTCCTAGACTCTCCGAGCAGGGTTGTTTCTTTGAACCTTCTCCTGGATGCTCTCCTTCCTTTTTCCTTGGCCTCCCCCCTCCCTCCCCCGAGATGTCCAAACAGTGTTCTTTGCTTTAACTTCCTGAAGTGTGCATTTCAATTCGTTCTTCTCTAGATGTTCGTAGAATCCATTGTCACCACCGTGGAAGAAGCAGTGTGTACATTGCCGACCCCGGGCCCCAAGACCCCCTGTCCCCTGGGTATTTCAGGCTTCCAAAGGGTGTGGTTAAATGGTACTTTTCCTTAGTTCCCCCAGTGTGCGTGTCAATTCGTCCTTCCCTGGACTTTGGTAGTGGAAACCATCCTGAAGAAGCAGTGAAGGTACATTTGAGTCATGGTGCCCCAAGCCCCCTGCCCTCTCCCCGCCAGACTAGCAGACACCATGAGCTCTTGGTATTTCTGACTTCCTACAGCGGCAGGGGGTCCTTGTGGCCCTGCAGGGTTGTAAAGTAGGGAAGCCTTAGAGTAGGTGGCCACGCCTTGGTGAACTCATGTGTTTGTCTGGTTTTGCATGCAGGGATGGGGTTGCGTGGTTGGCAAGACGTGGTAAGAAGCATCACTCGGAGGCCCGTTTCAGCTAGAAGAAGTTTTATTTCACTACACTCGGATGACTTCCTTCATCAGGCATGGATCTGCTCTAAGGTGAGGTGGGGACGGTGGGGATCTCCTGGAGTGTAGCTTGGAGGTGCTGGGAGCAAAGAGGAGGAGAGGATTGGAAAATGTCCAGGGAGTGTGGGGGACGCTTGGAACGAATGAGTGGTGCAATTTTGAAAACTTAGGGGAGACCAACGCTTTGGGGGAGGAGGGCAGGGCTGAGCAGGTTCCCTGGCTGGTGGGTTCCAGTGAGCTGAGGCAGGTGCCCTGGCCCTGATCTGTGAAGTGCTGTGTTTGTGCATAGCAGACAGAGGCAGTTTTGGGCAAAGGATCCCACCAAGCCTTCCTCCCAGCTTCCTGGGCTGGCCCGGGCTGTTGAGGGAGGGCAGGGCTGGTGGGGGTGGGTCAGGGGAGTGGATGGCCAGCAGGTGGAGGGAGGTGGGCCCTGCAGAGCTGCGGAGGGTGTGTGGGGGGGGGAGGTCGGAGCTGGGCTCCAGGTCCCTGCAGGCCACCCAAGCCCGGGGGGCTCCTGGAGAAATGCAGAGAAGAGGAGGGCTCCTGGTGCTCTTCCTCTGGGAGAGAGGCAGTGGGTCCTTCTGGGCAGGCCAAGTTCAGTGTTTGGGACGTTTACCCCCCCGCCCCCCCGTGCGCCGTGCGCTGTGCAGCTGGGCTCTGGGCAGCGCTTGAAGCTGCCTTCTGACAGGCTTGTCTTTTTTAGGCTCCCTGCCAGCCGCCTGAGGGAGTCCCCCCTGGGGCCTTTGCCGCCCTGAGCGGCCAGGCATCTCGGGGGCGCGCAGGCGCGCGCACACGGAGGACCCGAGAACCGACCAGCCTCCCGGGTGAGTGAGCAAGGGGACCCGGCCGGATGGGCTGCAGCAGCCAGGGCTTGGGGCCTCGGCGCTGTGGAGTGGGCCACTTGGGAGGAGGACGTTCGGGCAGCCGCTAGGTGAGGCAGCGCCACCTCCACTGGGAGACCCGTGCTGACGGGAAGGCCCCTGCACCCGCCTGGGGCGTGGCGCACCTCCCTAGCGGCCGGCCCGGAAAGGGGATGGTGGCGTCGGCGGCGGCGGCGGCGGCGGCGGCGAGGCAGGAGCTTCAAGGCGGCGGCTTGCCTCAGCCCAGGGGTTTGTGTCAAGTCCCCCCGTTTTCGGTATTCGGAAGACTGTCAACCTCCAGGTGAGTTCCCTGTCCTAGCTTGCTTGTTTGCCTGCTGGCTGGCTTTCCTGGCTTGCCTTGGCTTCGCTTGTGATGGGTGCCTGGGCTCCCTGGGCTCTTGTTCCAAAGGGCAGGAGGCTTTAGTCTTGTTCGCCTTGATCTGTAGTCCGTCCGTGTTTCTAACGGGCTTGGCAAGCTGGGGGAATGGTGAAACTGGCTTGACTTTGCTTCCTGGCACACTTGTGCCTTTGGATGAGGTGTGTTGGTTTGTGTGAGGGGCAGAGAAATGGGTTTGGGATCAGGGCCAGGCATTTTGTAGCTTGGCTGTGTATTCTTGCAGGGGAAGCCCTTAGACCTTTTAGGGTCGTGTTAATTTCTCCCGGACACCTTTCTTTCTTTCTTTATGCGTTTGGGTCTTTGTGTATTTCTGTAACTCGGTAGGTAGTTGTAAACGTGTTTGTGGTCCTAGGTGTATGCAGGTATGTATTCATTGACTGGGTTCTCCGAGGAAGGTTGGTTTGGTATTTTCAGGCGAGGGACTCTCCCTTTGGGCCTGGGCAGTCATGGACAGTGACCGTCCTCCCGACCACTCCGTGCTGCCTGGGAAGCTGCGGGGACAGGCGCCTGCTGCCACACGCAGCAAGTTTTCTCCTGGAGCTTAAGCTGTCAAGGTTTTGGCCTGAGACCCCTTGAACTGTGATCCTGCCTTTTGTCTGCCTTCTGGGTGTCTGGGATTCTAGGCGTGAGACCCTGCAGGGGACTTGTTGGTTTTTAGAAGGAGAGCGTTGCCCTGTAGCTCATGCCGACCTGGTAGCTGGGGTCCCCCTGTCTCAGCCCCGCAAGGGCAGGAATGACATGTGTGCGCCCTCCTCGCTGGCTTTAGGTGTGTTTTGTGCTTCGGTAGCTTAGTTTGTTACTTTGGTGTTTTTCACTGGGATAGATTGTGTGTGTAGGGTGTGGGTGTGATCCATTTTAAAAATTCTAAATCGGCCTGGCCTGTGGGGTCCACTGGTTTGACTGTCCCCCCGCCCCCTTAGGGGTCCCCTAGGGCCCGACTTAAGGCAGCGGTCTGTCCGGAAGCGTCTCTTTTCTCTTTCTCCCACGTGTATGCAGTGCAGTCAGTCCCTTCTGGCATATAGCCTTCTCTACTCACCCTCATTCACCCTCCCCCATGCCACAAGCACCCGACCACACACAGGCTGTACCTACTGGACAGACCTGTCTTCCTGATGAAGGTTAATGTGAGTGTACCAAGGGCTTCCTCACTGTTTCCCTGCAGGGAGTCCACCTCACCTCTTTGTGGTCACCTCCTCACCTTGCTCTCCCTTACCCTCTGACCTCCTGCCCTGGAGTTTTCAGGACTTAGAATTCCTATGCTGCTCCTAGACTCTCCGAGCAGGGTTGTTTCTTTGAACCTTCTCCTGGATGCTCTCCTTCCTTTTTCCTTGGCCTCCCCCCTCCCTCCCCCGAGATGTCCAAACAGTGTTCTTTGCTTTAACTTCCTGAAGTGTGCATTTCAATTCGTTCTTCTCTAGATGTTCGTAGAATCCATTGTCACCACCGTGGAAGAAGCAGTGTGTACATTGCCGACCCCGGGCCCCAAGACCCCCTGTCCCCTGGGTATTTCAGGCTTCCAAAGGGTGTGGTTAAATGGTACTTTTCCTTAGTTCCCCCAGTGTGCGTGTCAATTCGTCCTTCCCTGGACTTTGGTAGTGGAAACCATCCTGAAGAAGCAGTGAAGGTACATTTGAGTCATGGTGCCCCAAGCCCCCTGCCCTCTCCCCGCCAGACTAGCAGACACCATGAGCTCTTGGTATTTCTGACTTCCTACAGCGGCAGGGGGTCCTTGTGGCCCTGCAGGGTTGTAAAGTAGGGAAGCCTTAGAGTAGGTGGCCACGCCTTGGTGAACTCATGTGTTTGTCTGGTTTTGCATGCAGGGATGGGGTTGCGTGGTTGGCAAGACGTGGTAAGAAGCATCACTCGGAGGCCCGTTTCAGCTAGAAGAAGTTTTATTTCACTACACTCGGATGACTTCCTTCATCAGGCATGGATCTGCTCTAAGGTGAGGTGGGGACGGTGGGGATCTCCTGGAGTGTAGCTTGGAGGTGCTGGGAGCAAAGAGGAGGAGAGGATTGGAAAATGTCCAGGGAGTGTGGGGGACGCTTGGAAAGAATGAGTGGTGCAATTTTGAAAACTTAGGGGAGACCAACGCTTTGGGGGAGGAGGGCAGGGCTGAGCAGGTTCCCTGGCTGGTGGGTTCCAGTGAGCTGAGGCAGGTGCCCTGGCCCTGATCTGTGAAGTGCTGTGTTTGTGCATAGCAGACAGAGGCAGTTTTGGGCAAAGGATCCCACCAAGCCTTCCTCCCAGCTTCCTGGGCTGGCCCGGGCTGTTGAGGGAGGGCAGGGCTGGTGGGGGTGGGTCAGGGGAGTGGATGGCCAGCAGGTGGAGGGAGGTGGGCCCTGCAGAGCTGCGGAGGGTGTGTGGGGGGGGGAGGTCGGAGCTGGGCTCCAGGTCCCTGCAGGCCACCCAAGCCCGGGGGGCTCCTGGAGAAATGCAGAGAAGAGGAGGGCTCCTGGTGCTCTTCCTCTGGGAGAGAGGCAGTGGGTCCTTCTGGGCAGGCCAAGTTCAGTGTTTGGGACGTTTACCCCCCCGCCCCCCCGTGCGCCGTGCGCTGTGCAGCTGGGCTCTGGGCAGCGCTTGAAGCTGCCTTCTGACAGGCTTGTCTTTTTTAGGCTCCCTGCCAGCCGCCTGAGGGAGTCCCCCCTGGGGCCTTTGCCGCCCTGAGCGGCCAGGCATCTCGGGGGCGCGCAGGCGCGCGCACACGGAGGACCCGAGAACCGACCAGCCTCCCGGGTGAGTGAGCAAGGGGACCCGGCCGGATGGGCTGCAGCAGCCAGGGCTTGGGGCCTCGGCGCTGTGGAGTGGGCCACTTGGGAGGAGGACGTTCGGGCAGCCGCTAGGTGAGGCAGCGCCACCTCCACTGGGAGACCCGTGCTGACAGGAAGGCCCCTGCACCCGCCTGGGGCGTGGCGCACCTCCCTAGCGGCCGGCCCGGAAAGGGGATGGTGGCGTCGGCGGCGGCGGCGGCGGCGGCAGCGAGGCAGGAGCTTCAAGGCGGCGGCTTGCCTCAGCCCAGGGGTTTGTGTCAAGTCCCCCCGTTTTCGGTATTCGGAAGACTGTCAACCTCCAGGTGAGTTCCCTGTCCTAGCTTGCTTGTTTGCCTGCTGGCTGGCTTTCCTGGCTTGCCTTGGCTTCGCTTGTGATGGGTGCCTGGGCTCCCTGGGCTCTTGTTCCAAAGGGCAGGAGGCTTTAGTCTTGTTCGCCTTGATCTGTAGTCCGTCCGTGTTTCTAACGGGCTTGGCAAGCTGGGGGAATGGTGAAACTGGCTTGACTTTGCTTCCTGGCACACTTGTGCCTTTGGATGAGGTGTGTTGGTTTGTGTGAGGGGCAGAGAAATGGGTTTGGGATCAGGGCCAGGCATTTTGTAGCTTGGCTGTGTATTCTTGCAGGGGAAGCCCTTAGACCTTTTAGGGTCGTGTTAATTTCTCCCGGACACCTTTCTTTCTTTCTTTATGCGTTTGGGTCTTTGTGTATTTCTGTAACTCGGTAGGTAGTTGTAAACGTGTTTGTGGTCCTAGGTGTATGCAGGTATGTATTCATTGACTGGGTTCTCCGAGGAAGGTTGGTTTGGTATTTTCAGGCGAGGGACTCTCCCTTTGGGCCTGGGCAGTCATGGACAGTGACCGTCCTCCCGACCACTCCGTGCTGCCTGGGAAGCTGCGGGGACAGGCGCCTGCTGCCACACGCAGCAAGTTTTCTCCTGGAGCTTAAGCTGTCAAGGTTTTGGCCTGAGACCCCTTGAACTGTGATCCTGCCTTTTGTCTGCCTTCTGGGTGTCTGGGATTCTAGGCGTGAGACCCTGCAGGGGACTTGTTGGTTTTTAGAAGGAGAGCGTTGCCCTGTAGCTCATGCCGACCTGGTAGCTGGGGTCCCCCTGTCTCAGCCCCGCAAGGGCAGGAATGACATGTGTGCGCCCTCCTCGCTGGCTTTAGGTGTGTTTTGTGCTTCGGTAGCTTAGTTTGTTACTTTGGTGTTTTTCACTGGGATAGATTGTGTGTGTAGGGTGTGGGTGTGATCCATTTTAAAAATTCTAAATCGGCCTGGCCTGTGGGGTCCACTGGTTTGACTGTCCCCCCGCCCCCTTAGGGGTCCCCTAGGGCCCGACTTAAGGCAGCGGTCTGGCCGGAAGCGTCTCTTTTCTCTTTCTCCCACGTGTATGCAGTGCAGTCAGTCCCTTCTGGCATATAGCCTTCTCTACTCACCCTCATTCACCCTCCCCCATGCCACAAGCACCCGACCACACACAGGCTGTACCTACTGGACAGACCTGTCTTCCTGATGAAGGTTAATGTGAGTGTACCAAGGGCTTCCTCACTGTTTCCCTGCAGGGAGTCCACCTCACCTCTTTGTGGTCACCTCCTCACCTTGCTCTCCCTTACCCTCTGACCTCCTGCCCTGGAGTTTTCAGGACTTAGAATTCCTATGCTGCTCCTAGACTCTCCGAGCAGGGTTGTTTCTTTGAACCTTCTCCTGGATGCTCTCCTTCCTTTTTCCTTGGCCTCCCCCCTCCCTCCCCCGAGATGTCCAAACAGTGTTCTTTGCTTTAACTTCCTGAAGTGTGCATTTCAATTCGTTCTTCTCTAGATGTTCGTAGAATCCATTGTCACCACCGTGGAAGAAGCAGTGTGTACATTGCCGACCCCGGGCCCCAAGACCCCCTGTCCCCTGGGTATTTCAGGCTTCCAAAGGGTGTGGTTAAATGGTACTTTTCCTTAGTTCCCCCAGTGTGCGTGTCAATTCGTCCTTCCCTGGACTTTGGTAGTGGAAACCATCCTGAAGAAGCAGTGAAGGTACATTTGAGTCATGGTGCCCCAAGCCCCCTGCCCTCTCCCCGCCAGACTAGCAGACACCATGAGCTCTTGGTATTTCTGACTTCCTACAGCGGCAGGGGGTCCTTGTGGCCCTGCAGGGTTGTAAAGTAGGGAAGCCTTAGAGTAGGTGGCCACGCCTTGGTGAACTCATGTGTTTGTCTGGTTTTGCATGCAGGGATGGGGTTGCGTGGTTGGCAAGACGTGGTAAGAAGCATCACTCGGAGGCCCGTTTCAGCTAGAAGAAGTTTTATTTCACTACACTCGGATGACTTCCTTCATCAGGCATGGATCTGCTCTAAGGTGAGGTGGGGACGGTGGGGATCTCCTGGAGTGTAGCTTGGAGGTGCTGGGAGCAAAGAGGAGGAGAGGATTGGAAAATGTCCAGGGAGTGTGGGGGACGCTTGGAACGAATGAGTGGTGCAATTTTGAAAACTTAGGGGAGACCAACGCTTTGGGGGAGGAGGGCAGGGCTGAGCAGGTTCCCTGGCTGGTGGGTTCCAGTGAGCTGAGGCAGGTGCCCTGGCCCTGATCTGTGAAGTGCTGTGTTTGTGCATAGCAGACAGAGGCAGTTTTGGGCAAAGGATCCCACCAAGCCTTCCTCCCAGCTTCCTGGGCTGGCCCGGGCTGTTGAGGGAGGGCAGGGCTGGTGGGGGTGGGTCAGGGGAGTGGATGGCCAGCAGGTGGAGGGAGGTGGGCCCTGCAGAGCTGCGGAGGGTGTGTGGGGGGGGGAGGTCGGAGCTGGGCTCCAGGTCCCTGCAGGCCACCCAAGCCCGGGGGGCTCCTGGAGAAATGCAGAGAAGAGGAGGGCTCCTGGTGCTCTTCCTCTGGGAGAGAGGCAGTGGGTCCTTCTGGGCAGGCCAAGTTCAGTGTTTGGGACGTTTACCCCCCCGCCCCCCCGTGCGCCGTGCGCTGTGCAGCTGGGCTCTGGGCAGCGCTTGAAGCTGCCTTCTGACAGGCTTGTCTTTTTTAGGCTCCCTGCCAGCCGCCTGAGGGAGTCCCCCCTGGGGCCTTTGCCGCCCTGAGCGGCCAGGCATCTCGGGGGCGCGCAGGCGCGCGCACACGGAGGACCCGAGAACCGACCAGCCTCCCGGGTGAGTGAGCAAGGGGACCCGGCCGGATGGGCTGCAGCAGCCAGGGCTTGGGGCCTCGGCGCTGTGGAGTGGGCCACTTGGGAGGAGGACGTTCGGGCAGCCGCTAGGTGAGGCAGCGCCACCTCCACTGGGAGACCCGTGCTGACGGGAAGGCCCCTGCACCCGCCTGGGGCGTGGCGCACCTCCCTAGCGGCCGGCCCGGAAAGGGGATGGTGGCGTCGGCGGCGGCGGCGGCGGCGGCGGCGAGGCAGGAGCTTCAAGGCGGCGGCTTGCCTCAGCCCAGGGGTTTGTGTCAAGTCCCCCCGTTTTCGGTATTCGGAAGACTGTCAACCTCCAGGTGAGTTCCCTGTCCTAGCTTGCTTGTTTGCCTGCTGGCTGGCTTTCCTGGCTTGCCTTGGCTTCGCTTGTGATGGGTGCCTGGGCTCCCTGGGCTCTTGTTCCAAAGGGCAGGAGGCTTTAGTCTTGTTCGCCTTGATCTGTAGTCCGTCCGTGTTTCTAACGGGCTTGGCAAGCTGGGGGAATGGTGAAACTGGCTTGACTTTGCTTCCTGGCACACTTGTGCCTTTGGATGAGGTGTGTTGGTTTGTGTGAGGGGCAGAGAAATGGGTTTGGGATCAGGGCCAGGCATTTTGTAGCTTGGCTGTGTATTCTTGCAGGGGAAGCCCTTAGACCTTTTAGGGTCGTGTTAATTTCTCCCGGACACCTTTCTTTCTTTCTTTATGCGTTTGGGTCTTTGTGTATTTCTGTAACTCGGTAGGTAGTTGTAAACGTGTTTGTGGTCCTAGGTGTATGCAGGTATGTATTCATTGACTGGGTTCTCCGAGGAAGGTTGGTTTGGTATTTTCAGGCGAGGGACTCTCCCTTTGGGCCTGGGCAGTCATGGACAGTGACCGTCCTCCCGACCACTCCGTGCTGCCTGGGAAGCTGCGGGGACAGGCGCCTGCTGCCACACGCAGCAAGTTTTCTCCTGGAGCTTAAGCTGTCAAGGTTTTGGCCTGAGACCCCTTGAACTGTGATCCTGCCTTTTGTCTGCCTTCTGGGTGTCTGGGATTCTAGGCGTGAGACCCTGCAGGGGACTTGTTGGTTTTTAGAAGGAGAGCGTTGCCCTGTAGCTCATGCCGACCTGGTAGCTGGGGTCCCCCTGTCTCAGCCCCGCAAGGGCAGGAATGACATGTGTGCGCCCTCCTCGCTGGCTTTAGGTGTGTTTTGTGCTTCGGTAGCTTAGTTTGTTACTTTGGTGTTTTTCACTGGGATAGATTGTGTGTGTAGGGTGTGGGTGTGATCCATTTTAAAAATTCTAAATCGGCCTGGCCTGTGGGGTCCACTGGTTTGACTGTCCCCCCGCCCCCTTAGGGGTCCCCTAGGGCCCGACTTAAGGCAGCGGTCTGGCCGGAAGCGTCTCTTTTCTCTTTCTCCCACGTGTATGCAGTGCAGTCAGTCCCTTCTGGCATATAGCCTTCTCTACTCACCCTCATTCACCCTCCCCCATGCCACAAGCACCCGACCACACACAGGCTGTACCTACTGGACAGACCTGTCTTCCTGATGAAGGTTAATGTGAGTGTACCAAGGGCTTCCTCACTGTTTCCCTGCAGGGAGTCCACCTCACCTCTTTGTGGTCACCTCCTCACCTTGCTCTCCCTTACCCTCTGACCTCCTGCCCTGGAGTTTTCAGGACTTAGAATTCCTATGCTGCTCCTAGACTCTCCGAGCAGGGTTGTTTCTTTGAACCTTCTCCTGGATGCTCTCCTTCCTTTTTCCTTGGCCTCCCCCCTCCCTCCCCCGAGATGTCCAAACAGTGTTCTTTGCTTTAACTTCCTGAAGTGTGCATTTCAATTCGTTCTTCTCTAGATGTTCGTAGAATCCATTGTCACCACCGTGGAAGAAGCAGTGTGTACATTGCCGACCCCGGGCCCCAAGACCCCCTGTCCCCTGGGTATTTCAGGCTTCCAAAGGGTGTGGTTAAATGGTACTTTTCCTTAGTTCCCCCAGTGTGCGTGTCAATTCGTCCTTCCCTGGACTTTGGTAGTGGAAACCATCCTGAAGAAGCAGTGAAGGTACATTTGAGTCATGGTGCCCCAAGCCCCCTGCCCTCTCCCCGCCAGACTAGCAGACACCATGAGCTCTTGGTATTTCTGACTTCCTACAGCGGCAGGGGGTCCTTGTGGCCCTGCAGGGTTGTAAAGTAGGGAAGCCTTAGAGTAGGTGGCCACGCCTTGGTGAACTCATGTGTTTGTCTGGTTTTGCATGCAGGGATGGGGTTGCGTGGTTGGCAAGACGTGGTAAGAAGCATCACTCGGAGGCCCGTTTCAGCTAGAAGAAGTTTTATTTCACTACACTCGGATGACTTCCTTCATCAGGCATGGATCTGCTCTAAGGTGAGGTGGGGACGGTGGGGATCTCCTGGAGTGTAGCTTGGAGGTGCTGGGAGCAAAGAGGAGGAGAGGATTGGAAAATGTCCAGGGAGTGTGGGGGACGCTTGGAACGAATGAGTGGTGCAATTTTGAAAACTTAGGGGAGACCAACGCTTTGGGGGAGGAGGGCAGGGCTGAGCAGGTTCCCTGGCTGGTGGGTTCCAGTGAGCTGAGGCAGGTGCCCTGGCCCTGATCTGTGAAGTGCTGTGTTTGTGCATAGCAGACAGAGGCAGTTTTGGGCAAAGGATCCCACCAAGCCTTCCTCCCAGCTTCCTGGGCTGGCCCGGGCTGTTGAGGGAGGGCAGGGCTGGTGGGGGTGGGTCAGGGGAGTGGATGGCCAGCAGGTGGAGGGAGGTGGGCCCTGCAGAGCTGCGGAGGGTGTGTGGGGGGGGGAGGTCGGAGCTGGGCTCCAGGTCCCTGCAGGCCACCCAAGCCCGGGGGGCTCCTGGAGAAATGCAGAGAAGAGGAGGGCTCCTGGTGCTCTTCCTCTGGGAGAGAGGCAGTGGGTCCTTCTGGGCAGGCCAAGTTCAGTGTTTGGGACGTTTACCCCCCCGCCCCCCCGTGCGCCGTGCGCTGTGCAGCTGGGCTCTGGGCAGCGCTTGAAGCTGCCTTCTGACAGGCTTGTCTTTTTTAGGCTCCCTGCCAGCCGCCTGAGGGAGTCCCCCCTGGGGCCTTTGCCGCCCTGAGCGGCCAGGCATCTCGGGGGCGCGCAGGCGCGCGCACACGGAGGACCCGAGAACCGACCAGCCTCCCGGGTGAGTGAGCAAGGGGACCCGGCCGGATGGGCTGCAGCAGCCAGGGCTTGGGGCCTCGGCGCTGTGGAGTGGGCCACTTGGGAGGAGGACGTTCGGGCAGCCGCTAGGTGAGGCAGCGCCACCTCCACTGGGAGACCCGTGCTGACGGGAAGGCCCCTGCACCCGCCTGGGGCGTGGCGCACCTCCCTAGCGGCCGGCCCGGAAAGGGGATGGTGGCGTCGGCGGCGGCGGCGGCGGCGGCAGCGAGGCAGGAGCTTCAAGGCGGCGGCTTGCCTCAGCCCAGGGGTTTGTGTCAAGTCCCCCCGTTTTCGGTATTCGGAAGACTGTCAACCTCCAGGTGAGTTCCCTGTCCTAGCTTGCTTGTTTGCCTGCTGGCTGGCTTTCCTGGCTTGCCTTGGCTTCGCTTGTGATGGGTGCCTGGGCTCCCTGGGCTCTTGTTCCAAAGGGCAGGAGGCTTTAGTCTTGTTCGCCTTGATCTGTAGTCCCTCCGTGTTTCTAACGGGCTTGGCAAGCTGGGGGAATGGTGAAACTGGCTTGACTTTGCTTCCTGGCACACTTGTGCCTTTGGATGAGGTGTGTTGGTTTGTGTGAGGGGCAGAGAAATGGGTTTGGGATCAGGGCCAGGCATTTTGTAGCTTGGCTGTGTATTCTTGCAGGGGAAGCCCTTAGACCTTTTAGGGTCGTGTTAATTTCTCCCGGACACCTTTCTTTCTTTCTTTATGCGTTTGGGTCTTTGTGTATTTCTGTAACTCGGTAGGTAGTTGTAAACGTGTTTGTGGTCCTAGGTGTATGCAGGTATGTATTCATTGACTGGGTTCTCCGAGGAAGGTTGGTTTGGTATTTTCAGGCGAGGGACTCTCCCTTTGGGCCTGGGCAGTCATGGACAGTGACCGTCCTCCCGACCACTCCGTGCTGCCTGGGAAGCTGCGGGGACAGGCGCCTGCTGCCACACGCAGCAAGTTTTCTCCTGGAGCTTAAGCTGTCAAGGTTTTGGCCTGAGACCCCTTGAACTGTGATCCTGCCTTTTGTCTGCCTTCTGGGTGTCTGGGATTCTAGGCGTGAGACCCTGCAGGGGACTTGTTGGTTTTTAGAAGGAGAGCGTTGCCCTGTAGCTCATGCCGACCTGGTAGCTGGGGTCCCCCTGTCTCAGCCCCGCAAGGGCAGGAATGACATGTGTGCGCCCTCCTCGCTGGCTTTAGGTGTGTTTTGTGCTTCGGTAGCTTAGTTTGTTACTTTGGTGTTTTTCACTGGGATAGATTGTGTGTGTAGGGTGTGGGTGTGATCCATTTTAAAAATTCTAAATCGGCCTGGCCTGTGGGGTCCACTGGTTTGACTGTCCCCCCGCCCCCTTAGGGGTCCCCTAGGGCCCGACTTAAGGCAGCGGTCTGGCCGGAAGCGTCTCTTTTCTCTTTCTCCCACGTGTATGCAGTGCAGTCAGTCCCTTCTGGCATATAGCCTTCTCTACTCACCCTCATTCACCCTCCCCCATGCCACAAGCACCCGACCACACACAGGCTGTACCTACTGGACAGACCTGTCTTCCTGATGAAGGTTAATGTGAGTGTACCAAGGGCTTCCTCACTGTTTCCCTGCAGGGAGTCCACCTCACCTCTTTGTGGTCACCTCCTCACCTTGCTCTCCCTTACCCTCTGACCTCCTGCCCTGGAGTTTTCAGGACTTAGAATTCCTATGCTGCTCCTAGACTCTCCGAGCAGGGTTGTTTCTTTGAACCTTCTCCTGGATGCTCTCCTTCCTTTTTCCTTGGCCTCCCCCCTCCCTCCCCCGAGATGTCCAAACAGTGTTCTTTGCTTTAACTTCCTGAAGTGTGCATTTCAATTCGTTCTTCTCTAGATGTTCGTAGAATCCATTGTCACCACCGTGGAAGAAGCAGTGTGTACATTGCCGACCCCGGGCCCCAAGACCCCCTGTCCCCTGGGTATTTCAGGCTTCCAAAGGGTGTGGTTAAATGGTACTTTTCCTTAGTTCCCCCAGTGTGCGTGTCAATTCGTCCTTCCCTGGACTTTGGTAGTGGAAACCATCCTGAAGAAGCAGTGAAGGTACATTTGAGTCATGGTGCCCCAAGCCCCCTGCCCTCTCCCCGCCAGACTAGCAGACACCATGAGCTCTTGGTATTTCTGACTTCCTACAGCGGCAGGGGGTCCTTGTGGCCCTGCAGGGTTGTAAAGTAGGGAAGCCTTAGAGTAGGTGGCCACGCCTTGGTGAACTCATGTGTTTGTCTGGTTTTGCATGCAGGGATGGGGTTGCGTGGTTGGCAAGACGTGGTAAGAAGCATCACTCGGAGGCCCGTTTCAGCTAGAAGAAGTTTTATTTCACTACACTCGGATGACTTCCTTCATCAGGCATGGATCTGCTCTAAGGTGAGGTGGGGACGGTGGGGATCTCCTGGAGTGTAGCTTGGAGGTGCTGGGAGCAAAGAGGAGGAGAGGATTGGAAAATGTCCAGGGAGTGTGGGGGACGCTTGGAAAGAATGAGTGGTGCAATTTTGAAAACTTAGGGGAGACCAACGCTTTGGGGGAGGAGGGCAGGGCTGAGCAGGTTCCCTGGCTGGTGGGTTCCAGTGAGCTGAGGCAGGTGCCCTGGCCCTGATCTGTGAAGTGCTGTGTTTGTGCATAGCAGACAGAGGCAGTTTTGGGCAAAGGATCCCACCAAGCCTTCCTCCCAGCTTCCTGGGCTGGCCCGGGCTGTTGAGGGAGGGCAGGGCTGGTGGGGGTGGGTCAGGGGAGTGGATGGCCAGCAGGTGGAGGGAGGTGGGCCCTGCAGAGCTGCGGAGGGTGTGTGGGGGGGGGAGGTCGGAGCTGGGCTCCAGGTCCCTGCAGGCCACCCAAGCCCGGGGGGCTCCTGGAGAAATGCAGAGAAGAGGAGGGCTCCTGGTGCTCTTCCTCTGGGAGAGAGGCAGTGGGTCCTTCTGGGCAGGCCAAGTTCAGTGTTTGGGACGTTTACCCCCCCGCCCCCCCGTGCGCCGTGCGCTGTGCAGCTGGGCTCTGGGCAGCGCTTGAAGCTGCCTTCTGACAGGCTTGTCTTTTTTAGGCTCCCTGCCAGCCACCTGAGGGAGTCCCCCCTGGGGCCTTTGCCGCCCTGAGCGGCCAGGCATCTCGGGGGCGCGCAGGCGCGCGCACACGGAGGACCCGAGAACCGACCAGCCTCCCGGGTGAGTGAGCAAGGGGACCCGGCCGGATGGGCTGCAGCAGCCAGGGCTTGGGGCCTCGGCGCTGTGGAGTGGGCCACTTGGGAGGAGGACGTTCGGGCAGCCGCTAGGTGAGGCAGCGCCACCTCCACTGGGAGACCCGTGCTGGCGGGAAGGCCCCTGCACCCGCCTGGGGCGTGGCGCACCTCCCTAGCGGCCGGCCCGGAAAGGGGATGGTGGCGTCCGCGGCGGCGGCGGCGGCGGCGGCGGCGGCGGCGAGGCAGGAGCTTCAAGGCGGCGGCTTGCCTCCGCCCAGGGGTTTGTGTCAAGTCCCCCCGTTTTCGGTATTCGGAAGACTGTCAACCTCCAGGTGAGTTCCCTGTCCTAGCTTGCTTGTTTGCCTGCTTGCTGGCTTTCCTGGCTTGCCTTGGCTTGGCTTGTGATGGGTGCCTGGGCTCCCTGGGCTCTTGTTCCAAAGGGCAGGAGGCTTTAGTCTTGTTCGCCTTGATCTGTAGTCCGTCCGTGTTTCTAACGGGCTTGGCAAGCTGGGGGAATGGTGAAACTGGCTTGACTTTGCTTCCTGGCACACTTGTGCCTTTGGATGAGGTGTGTTGGTTTGTGTGAGGGGCAGAGAAATGGGTTTGGGATCAGGGCCAGGCATTTTGTAGCTTGGCTGTGTATTCTTGCAGGGGAAGCCCTTAGACCTTTTAGGGTCGTGTTAATTTCTCCCGGACACCTTTCTTTCTTTCTTTATGCGTTTGGGTCTTTGTGTATTTCTGTAACTCGGTAGGTAGTTGTAAACGTATTTGTGGTCCTAGGTGTATGCAGGTATGTATTCATTGACTGGGTTCTCCGAGGAAGGTTGGTTTGGTATTTTCAGGCGAGGGACTCTCCCTTTGGGCCTGGGCAGTCATGGACAGTGACCGTCCTCCCGACCACTCCGTGCTGCCTGGGAAGCTGCGGGGACAGGCGCCTGCTGCCACACGCAGCAAGTTTTCTCCTGGAGCTTAAGCTGTCAAGGTTTTGGCCTGAGACCCCTTGAACTGTGATCCTGCCTTTTGTCTGCCTTCTGGGTGTCTGGGATTCTAGGCGTGAGACCCTGCAGGGGACTTGTTGGTTTTTAGAAGGAGAGCGTTGCCCTGTAGCTCATGCCGACCTGGTAGCTGGGGTCCCCCTGTCTCAGCCCCGCAAGGGCAGGAATGACATGTGTGCGCCCTCCTCGCTGGCTTTAGGTGTGTTTTGTGCTTCGGTAGCTTAGTTTGTTACTTTGGTGTTTTTCACTGGGATAGATTGTGTGTGTAGGGTGTGGGTGTGATCCATTTTAAAAATTCTAAATCGGCCTGGCCTGTGGGGTCCACTGGTTTGACTGTCCCCCCGCCCCCTTAGGGGTCCCCTAGGGCCCGACTTAAGGCAGCGGTCTGTCCGGAAGCGTCTCTTTTCTCTTTCTCCCACGTGTATGCAGTGCAGTCAGTCCCTTCTGGCATATAGCCTTCTCTACTCACCCTCATTCACCCTCCCCCATGCCACAAGCACCCGACCACACACAGGCTGTACCTACTGGACAGACCTGTCTTCCTGATGAAGGTTAATGTGAGTGTACCAAGGGCTTCCTCACTGTTTCCCTGCAGGGAGTCCACCTCACCTCTTTGTGGTCACCTCCTCACCTTGCTCTCCCTTACCCTCTGACCTCCTGCCCTGGAGTTTTCAGGACTTAGAATTCCTATGCTGCTCCTAGACTCTCCGAGCAGGGTTGTTTCTTTGAACCTTCTCCTGGATGCTCTCCTTCCTTTTTCCTTGGCCTCCCCCCTCCCTCCCCCGAGATGTCCAAACAGTGTTCTTTGCTTTAACTTCCTGAAGTGTGCATTTCAATTCGTTCTTCTCTAGATGTTCGTAGAATCCATTGTCACCACCGTGGAAGAAGCAGTGTGTACATTGCCGACCCCGGGCCCCAAGACCCCCTGTCCCCTGGGTATTTCAGGCTTCCAAAGGGTGTGGTTAAATGGTACTTTTCCTTAGTTCCCCCAGTGTGCGTGTCAATTCGTCCTTCCCTGGACTTTGGTAGTGGAAACCATCCTGAAGAAGCAGTGAAGGTACATTTGAGTCATGGTGCCCCAAGCCCCCTGCCCTCTCCCCGCCAGACTAGCAGACACCATGAGCTCTTGGTATTTCTGACTTCCTACAGCGGCAGGGGGTCCTTGTGGCCCTGCAGGGTTGTAAAGTAGGGAAGCCTTAGAGTAGGTGGCCACGCCTTGGTGAACTCATGTGTTTGTCTGGTTTTGCATGCAGGGATGGGGTTGCGTGGTTGGCAAGACGTGGTAAGAAGCATCACTCGGAGGCCCGTTTCAGCTAGAAGAAGTTTTATTTCACTACACTCGGATGACTTCCTTCATCAGGCATGGATCTGCTCTAAGGTGAGGTGGGGACGGTGGGGATCTCCTGGAGTGTAGCTTGGAGGTGCTGGGAGCAAAGAGGAGGAGAGGATTGGAAAATGTCCAGGGAGTGTGGGGGACGCTTGGAACGAATGAGTGGTGCAATTTTGAAAACTTAGGGGAGACCAACGCTTTGGGGGAGGAGGGCAGGGCTGAGCAGGTTCCCTGGCTGGTGGGTTCCAGTGAGCTGAGGCAGGTGCCCTGGCCCTGATCTGTGAAGTGCTGTGTTTGTGCATAGCAGACAGAGGCAGTTTTGGGCAAAGGATCCCACCAAGCCTTCCTCCCAGCTTCCTGGGCTGGCCCGGGCTGTTGAGGGAGGGCAGGGCTGGTGGGGGTGGGTCAGGGGAGTGGATGGCCAGCAGGTGGAGGGAGGTGGGCCCTGCAGAGCTGCGGAGGGTGTGTGGGGGGGGGAGGTCGGAGCTGGGCTCCAGGTCCCTGCAGGCCACCCAAGCCCGGGGGGCTCCTGGAGAAATGCAGAGAAGAGGAGGGCTCCTGGTGCTCTTCCTCTGGGAGAGAGGCAGTGGGTCCTTCTGGGCAGGCCAAGTTCAGTGTTTGGGACGTTTACCCCCCCGCCCCCCCGTGCGCCGTGCGCTGTGCAGCTGGGCTCTGGGCAGCGCTTGAAGCTGCCTTCTGACAGGCTTGTCTTTTTTAGGCTCCCTGCCAGCCGCCTGAGGGAGTCCCCCCTGGGGCCTTTGCCGCCCTGAGCGGCCAGGCATCTCGGGGGCGCGCAGGCGCGCGCACACGGAGGACCCGAGAACCGACCAGCCTCGCGGGTGAGTGAGCAAGGGGACCCGGCCGGATGGGCTGCAGCAGCCAGGGCTTGGGGCCTCGGCGCTGTGGAGTGGGCCACTTGGGAGGAGGACGTTCGGGCAGCCGCTAGGTGAGGCAGCGCCACCTCCACTGGGAGATCCGTGCTGGCGGGAAGGCCCCTGCACCCGCCTGGGGCGTGGCGCACCTCCCTAGCGGCCTGCCCGGAAAGGGGATGGTGGCGGCGGCGGCGGCGGCGGCGGCGGCGGCTAGGCAGGCGCTTCAAGGCGGCGGCTTGCCTCCGCCCAGGGGTTTGTGTCAAGTCCCCCCGTTTTCGGTATTCGGAAGCCTGTCAACCTCCAGGTGAGTTCCCTGTCCTAGCTTGCTTGTTTGCCTGCTTGCTGGCTTTCCTGGCTTGCCTTGGCTTGGCTTGTGATGGGTGCCTAGGCTCCCTGGGCTCTTGTTCCAAAGGGCAGGAGGCTTTAGTCTTGTTCGCCTTGATCTGTAGTCCGTCCGTGTTTCTTACGGGCTTGGCAAGCTGGGGGAATGGTGAAACTGGCTTGACTTTGCTTCCTGGCACACTTGTGCCTTTGGATGAGGTGTGTTGGTTTGTGTGAGGGGCAGAGAAATGGGTTTGGGATCAGGGCCAGGCATTTTGTAGCTTGGCTGTGTATTCTTGCAGGGGAAGCCCTTAGACCTTTTAGGGTCGTGTTAATTTCTCCCGGACACCTTTCTTTCTTTCTTTATGCGTTTGGGTCTTTGTGTATTTCTGTAACTCGGTAGGTAGTTGTAAACGTGTTTGTGGTCCTAGGTGTATGCAGGTATGTATTCATTGACTGGGTTCTCCGAGGAAGGTTGGTTTGGTATTTTCAGGCGAGGGACTCTCCCTTTGGGCCTGGGCAGTCATGGACAGTGACCGTCCTCCCGACCACTCCGTGCTGCCTGGGAAGCTGCGGGGACAGGCGCCTGCTGCCACACGCAGCAAGTTTTCTCCTGGAGCTTAAGCTGTCAAGGTTTTGGCCTGAGACCCCTTGAACTGTGATCCTGCCTTTTGTCTGCCTTCTGGGTGTCTGGGATTCTAGGCGTGAGACCCTGCAGGGGACTTGTTGGTTTTTAGAAGGAGAGCGTTGCCCTGTAGCTCATGCCGACCTGGTAGCTGGGGTCCCCCTGTCTCAGCCCCGCAAGGGCAGGAATGACATGTGTGCGCCCTCCTCGCTGGCTTTAGGTGTGTTTTGTGCTTCGGTAGCTTAGTTTGTTACTTTGGTGTTTTTCACTGGGATAGATTGTGTGTGTAGGGTGTGGGTGTGATCCATTTTAAAAATTCTAAATCGGCCTGGCCTGTGGGGTCCACTGGTTTGACTGTCCCCCCGCCCCCTTAGGGGTCCCCTAGGGCCCGACTTAAGGCAGCGGTCTGGCCTGAAGCGTCTCTTTTCTCTTTCTCCCACGTGTATGCAGTGCAGTCAGTCCCTTCTGGCATATAGCCTTCTCTACTCACCCTCATTCACCCTCCCCCATGCCACAAGCACCCGACCACACACAGGCTGTACCTACTGGACAGACCTGTCTTCCTGATGAAGGTTAATGTGAGTGTACCAAGGGCTTCCTCACTGTTTCCCTGCAGGGAGTCCACCTCACCTCTTTGTGGTCACCTCCTCACCTTGCTCTCCCTTACCCTCTGACCTCCTGCCCTGGAGTTTTCAGGACTTAGAATTCCTATGCTGCTCCTAGACTCTCCGAGCAGGGTTGTTTCTTTGAACCTTCTCCTGGATGCTCTCCTTCCTTTTTCCTTGGCCTCCCCCCTCCCTCCCCCGAGATGTCCAAACAGTGTTCTTTGCTTTAACTTCCTGAAGTGTGCATTTCAATTCGTTCTTCTCTAGATGTTCGTAGAATCCATTGTCACCACCGTGGAAGAAGCAGTGTGTACATTGCCGACCCCGGGCCCCAAGACCCCCTGTCCCCTGGGTATTTCAGGCTTCCAAAGGGTGTGGTTAAATGGTACTTTTCCTTAGTTCCCCCAGTGTGCGTGTCAATTCGTCCTTCCCTGGACTTTGGTAGTGGAAACCATCCTGAAGAAGCAGTGAAGGTACATTTGAGTCATGGTGCCCCAAGCCCCCTGCCCTCTCCCCGCCAGACTAGCAGACACCATGAGCTCTTGGTATTTCTGACTTCCTACAGCGGCAGGGGGTCCTTGTGGCCCTGCAGGGTTGTAAAGTAGGGAAGCCTTAGAGTAGGTGGCCACGCCTTGGTGAACTCATGTGTTTGTCTGGTTTTGCATGCA
Source organism: Castor canadensis (assembly GCF_047511655.1). NCBI lineage: Eukaryota > Metazoa > Chordata > Mammalia > Rodentia > Castoridae > Castor > Castor canadensis. Next base: position 62,570,397 of record NC_133394.1, read on the forward strand.
GGGATGGGGTTGCGTGGTTGGCAAGACGTGGTAAGAAGCATCACTCGGAGGCCCGTTTCAGCTAGAAGAAGTTTTATTTCACTACACTCGGATGACTTCCTTCATCAGGCATGGATCTGCTCTAAGGTGAGGTGGGGACGGTGGGGATCTCCTGGAGTGTAGCTTGGAGGTGCTGGGAGCAAAGAGGAGGAGAGGATTGGAAAATGTCCAGGGAGTGTGGGGGACGCTTGGAAAGAATGAGTGGTGCAATTTTGAAAACTTAGGGGAGACCAACGCTTTGGGGGAGGAGGGCAGGGCTGAGCAGGTTCCCTGGCTGGTGGGTTCCAGTGAGCTGAGGCAGGTGCCCTGGCCCTGATCTGTGAAGTGCTGTGTTTGTGCATAGCAGACAGAGGCAGTTTTGGGCAAAGGATCCCACCAAGCCTTCCTCCCAGCTTCCTGGGCTGGCCCGGGCTGTTGAGGGAGGGCAGGGCTGGTGGGGGTGGGTCAGGGGAGTGGATGGCCAGCAGGTGGAGGGAGGTGGGCCCTGCAGAGCTGCGGAGGGTGTGTGGGGGGGGGAGGTCGGAGCTGGGCTCCAGGTCCCTGCAGGCCACCCAAGCCCGGGGGGCTCCTGGAGAAATGCAGAGAAGAGGAGGGCTCCTGGTGCTCTTCCTCTGGGAGAGAGGCAGTGGGTCCTTCTGGGCAGGCCAAGTTCAGTGTTTGGGACGTTTACCCCCCCGCCCCCCCGTGCGCCGTGCGCTGTGCAGCTGGGCTCTGGGCAGCGCTTGAAGCTGCCTTCTGACAGGCTTGTCTTTTTTAGGCTCCCTGCCAGCCGCCTGAGGGAGTCCCCCCTGGGGCCTTTGCCGCCCTGAGCGGCCAGGCATCTCGGGGGCGCGCAGGCGCGCGCACACGGAGGACCCGAGAACCGACCAGCCTCCCGGGTGAGTGAGCAAGGGGACCCGGCCGGATGGGCTGCAGCAGCCAGGGCTTGGGGCCTCGGCGCTGTGGAGTGGGCCACTTGGGAGGAGGACGTTCGGGCAGCCGCTAGGTGAGGCAGCGCCACCTCCACTGGGAGACCCGTGCTGGCGGGAAGGCCCCTGCACCCGCCTGGGGCGTGGCGCACCTCCCTAGCGGCCGGCCCGGAAAGGGGATGGTGGCGTCGGCGGCGGCGGCGGCGGCAGCGGCTAGGCAGGAGCTTCAAGGCGGCGGCTTGCCTCCGCCCAGGGGTTTGTGTCAAGTCCCCCCGTTTTCGGTATTCGGAAGACTGTCAACCTCCAGGTGAGTTCCCTGTCCTAGCTTGCTTGTTTGCCTGCTGGCTGTCTTTCCTGGCTTGCCTTGGCTTCGCTTGTGATGGGTGCCTGGGCTCCCTGGGCTCTTGTTCCAAAGGGCAGGAGGCTTTAGTCTTGTTCGCCTTGATCTGTAGTCCGTCCGTGTTTCTAACGGGCTTGGCAAGCTGGGGGAATGGTGAAACTGGCTTGACTTTGCTTCCTGGCACACTTGTGCCTTTGGATGAGGTGTGTTGGTTTGTGTGAGGGGCAGAGAAATGGGTTTGGGATCAGGGCCAGGCATTTTGTAGCTTGGCTGTGTATTCTTGCAGGGGAAGCCCTTAGACCTTTTAGGGTCGTGTTAATTTCTCCCGGACACCTTTCTTTCTTTCTTTATGCGTTTGGGTCTTTGTGTATTTCTGTAACTCGGTAGGTAGTTGTAAACGTGTTTGTGGTCCTAGGTGTATGCAGGTATGTATTCATTGACTGGGTTCTCCGAGGAAGGTTGGTTTGGTATTTTCAGGCGAGGGACTCTCCCTTTGGGCCTGGGCAGTCATGGACAGTGACCGTCCTCCCGACCACTCCGTGCTGCCTGGGAAGCTGCGGGGACAGGCGCCTGCTGCCACACGCAGCAAGTTTTCTCCTGGAGCTTAAGCTGTCAAGGTTTTGGCCTGAGACCCCTTGAACTGTGATCCTGCCTTTTGTCTGCCTTCTGGGTGTCTGGGATTCTAGGCGTGAGACCCTGCAGGGGACTTGTTGGTTTTTAGAAGGAGAGCGTTGCCCTGTAGCTCATGCCGACCTGGTAGCTGGGGTCCCCCTGTCTCAGCCCCGCAAGGGCAGGAATGACATGTGTGCGCCCTCCTCGCTGGCTTTAGGTGTGTTTTGTGCTTCGGTAGCTTAGTTTGTTACTTTGGTGTTTTTCACTGGGATAGATTGTGTGTGTAGGGTGTGGGTGTGATCCATTTTAAAAATTCTAAATCGGCCTGGCCTGTGGGGTCCACTGGTTTGACTGTCCCCCCGCCCCCTTAGGGGTCCCCTAGGGCCCGACTTAAGGCAGCGGTCTGTCCGGAAGCGTCTCTTTTCTCTTTCTCCCACGTGTATGCAGTGCAGTCAGTCCCTTCTGGCATATAGCCTTCTCTACTCACCCTCATTCACCCTCCCCCATGCCACAAGCACCCGACCACACACAGGCTGTACCTACTGGACAGACCTGTCTTCCTGATGAAGGTTAATGTGAGTGTACCAAGGGCTTCCTCACTGTTTCCCTGCAGGGAGTCCACCTCACCTCTTTGTGGTCACCTCCTCACCTTGCTCTCCCTTACCCTCTGACCTCCTGCCCTGGAGTTTTCAGGACTTAGAATTCCTATGCTGCTCCTAGACTCTCCGAGCAGGGTTGTTTCTTTGAACCTTCTCCTGGATGCTCTCCTTCCTTTTTCCTTGGCCTCCCCCCTCCCTCCCCCGAGATGTCCAAACAGTGTTCTTTGCTTTAACTTCCTGAAGTGTGCATTTCAATTCGTTCTTCTCTAGATGTTCGTAGAATCCATTGTCACCACCGTGGAAGAAGCAGTGTGTACATTGCCGACCCCGGGCCCCAAGACCCCCTGTCCCCTGGGTATTTCAGGCTTCCAAAGGGTGTGGTTAAATGGTACTTTTCCTTAGTTCCCCCAGTGTGCGTGTCAATTCGTCCTTCCCTGGACTTTGGTAGTGGAAACCATCCTGAAGAAGCAGTGAAGGTACATTTGAGTCATGGTGCCCCAAGCCCCCTGCCCTCTCCCCGCCAGACTAGCAGACACCATGAGCTCTTGGTATTTCTGACTTCCTACAGCGGCAGGGGGTCCTTGTGGCCCTGCAGGGTTGTAAAGTAGGGAAGCCTTAGAGTAGGTGGCCACGCCTTGGTGAACTCATGTGTTTGTCTGGTTTTGCATGCAGGGATGGGGTTGCGTGGTTGGCAAGACGTGGTAAGAAGCATCACTCGGAGGCCCGTTTCAGCTAGAAGAAGTTTTATTTCACTACACTCGGATGACTTCCTTCATCAGGCATGGATCTGCTCTAAGGTGAGGTGGGGACGGTGGGGATCTCCTGGAGTGTAGCTTGGAGGTGCTGGGAGCAAAGAGGAGGAGAGGATTGGAAAATGTCCAGGGAGTGTGGGGGACGCTTGGAAAGAATGAGTGGTGCAATTTTGAAAACTTAGGGGAGACCAACGCTTTGGGGGAGGAGGGCAGGGCTGAGCAGGTTCCCTGGCTGGTGGGTTCCAGTGAGCTGAGGCAGGTGCCCTGGCCCTGATCTGTGAAGTGCTGTGTTTGTGCATAGCAGACAGAGGCAGTTTTGGGCAAAGGATCCCACCAAGCCTTCCTCCCAGCTTCCTGGGCTGGCCCGGGCTGTTGAGGGAGGGCAGGGCTGGTGGGGGTGGGTCAGGGGAGTGGATGGCCAGCAGGTGGAGGGAGGTGGGCCCTGCAGAGCTGCGGAGGGTGTGTGGGGGGGGGAGGTCGGAGCTGGGCTCCAGGTCCCTGCAGGCCACCCAAGCCCGGGGGGCTCCTGGAGAAATGCAGAGAAGAGGAGGGCTCCTGGTGCTCTTCCTCTGGGAGAGAGGCAGTGGGTCCTTCTGGGCAGGCCAAGTTCAGTGTTTGGGACGTTTACCCCCCCGCCCCCCCGTGCGCCGTGCGCTGTGCAGCTGGGCTCTGGGCAGCGCTTGAAGCTGCCTTCTGACAGGCTTGTCTTTTTTAGGCTCCCTGCCAGCCGCCTGAGGGAGTCCCCCCTGGGGCCTTTGCCGCCCTGAGCGGCCAGGCATCTCGGGGGCGCGCAGGCGCGTGCACACGGAGGACCCGAGAACCGACCAGCCTCCCGGGTGAGTGAGCAAGGGGACCCGGCCGGATGGGCTGCAGCAGCCAGGGCTTGGGGCCTCGGCGCTGTGGAGTGGGCCACTTGGGAGGAGGACTTTCGGGCAGCCGCTAGGTGAGGCAGCGCCACCTCCACTGGGAGACCCGTGCTGGCGGGAAGGCCCCTGCACCCGCCTGGGGCGTGGCGCACCTCCCTAGCGGCCGGCCCGGAAAGGGGATGGTGGCGTCGGCGGCGGCGGCGGCGGCGGCGGCGAGGCAGGAGCTTCAAGGCGGCGGCTTGCCTCCGCCCAGGGGTTTGTGTCAAGTCCCCCCGTTTTCGGTATTCGGAAGACTGTCAACCTCCAGGTGAGTTCCCTGTCCTAGCTTGCTTGTTTGCCTGCTGGCTGGCTTTCCTGGCTTGCCTTGGCTTCGCTTGTGATGGGTGCCTGGGCTCCCTGGGCTCTTGTTCCAAAGGGTAGGAGGCTTTAGTCTTGTTCGCCTTGATCTGTAGTCCGTCCGTGTTTCTAACGGGCTTGGCAAGCTGGGGGAATGGTGAAACTGGCTTGACTTTGCTTCCTGGCACACTTGTGCCTTTGGATGAGGTGTGTTGGTTTGTGTGAGGGGCAGAGAAATGGGTTTGGGATCAGGGCCAGGCATTTTGTAGCTTGGCTGTGTATTCTTGCAGGGGAAGCCCTTAGACCTTTTAGGGTCGTGTTAATTTCTCCCGGACACCTTTCTTTCTTTCTTTATGCGTTTGGGTCTTTGTGTATTTCTGTAACTCGGTAGGTAGTTGTAAACGTGTTTGTGGTCCTAGGTGTATGCAGGTATGTATTCATTGACTGGGTTCTCCGAGGAAGGTTGGTTTGGTATTTTCAGGCGAGGGACTCTCCCTTTGGGCCTGGGCAGTCATGGACAGTGACCGTCCTCCCGACCACTCCGTGCTGCCTGGGAAGCTGCGGGGACAGGCGCCTGCTGCCACACGCAGCAAGTTTTCTCCTGGAGCTTAAGCTGTCAAGGTTTTGGCCTGAGACCCCTTGAACTGTGATCCTGCCTTTTGTCTGCCTTCTGGGTGTCTGGGATTCTAGGCGTGAGACCCTGCAGGGGACTTGTTGGTTTTTAGAAGGAGAGCGTTGCCCTGTAGCTCATGCCGACCTGGTAGCTGGGGTCCCCCTGTCTCAGCCCCGCAAGGGCAGGAATGACATGTGTGCGCCCTCCTCGCTGGCTTTAGGTGTGTTTTGTGCTTCGGTAGCTTAGTTTGTTACTTTGGTGTTTTTCACTGGGATAGATTGTGTGTGTAGGGTGTGGGTGTGATCCATTTTAAAAATTCTAAATCGGCCTGGCCTGTGGGGTCCACTGGTTTGACTGTCCCCCCGCCCCCTTAGGGGTCCCCTAGGGCCCGACTTAAGGCAGCGGTCTGTCCGGAAGCGTCTCTTTTCTCTTTCTCCCACGTGTATGCAGTGCAGTCAGTCCCTTCTGGCATATAGCCTTCTCTACTCACCCTCATTCACCCTCCCCCATGCCACAAGCACCCGACCACACACAGGCTGTACCTACTGGACAGACCTGTCTTCCTGATGAAGGTTAATGTGAGTGTACCAAGGGCTTCCTCACTGTTTCCCTGCAGGGAGTCCACCTCACCTCTTTGTGGTCACCTCCTCACCTTGCTCTCCCTTACCCTCTGACCTCCTGCCCTGGAGTTTTCAGGACTTAGAATTCCTATGCTGCTCCTAGACTCTCCGAGCAGGGTTGTTTCTTTGAACCTTCTCCTGGATGCTCTCCTTCCTTTTTCCTTGGCCTCCCCCCTCCCTCCCCCGAGATGTCCAAACAGTGTTCTTTGCTTTAACTTCCTGAAGTGTGCATTTCAATTCGTTCTTCTCTAGATGTTCGTAGAATCCATTGTCACCACCGTGGAAGAAGCAGTGTGTACATTGCCGACCCCGGGCCCCAAGACCCCCTGTCCCCTGGGTATTTCAGGCTTCCAAAGGGTGTGGTTAAATGGTACTTTTCCTTAGTTCCCCCAGTGTGCGTGTCAATTCGTCCTTCCCTGGACTTTGGTAGTGGAAACCATCCTGAAGAAGCAGTGAAGGTACATTTGAGTCATGGTGCCCCAAGCCCCCTGCCCTCTCCCCGCCAGACTAGCAGACACCATGAGCTCTTGGTATTTCTGACTTCCTACAGCGGCAGGGGGTCCTTGTGGCCCTGCAGGGTTGTAAAGTAGGGAAGCCTTAGAGTAGGTGGCCACGCCTTGGTGAACTCATGTGTTTGTCTGGTTTTGCATGCAGGGATGGGGTTGCGTGGTTGGCAAGACGTGGTAAGAAGCATCACTCGGAGGCCCGTTTCAGCTAGAAGAAGTTTTATTTCACTACACTCGGATGACTTCCTTCATCAGGCATGGATCTGCTCTAAGGTGAGGTGGGGACGGTGGGGATCTCCTGGAGTGTAGCTTGGAGGTGCTGGGAGCAAAGAGGAGGAGAGGATTGGAAAATGTCCAGGGAGTGTGGGGGACGCTTGGAAAGAATGAGTGGTGCAATTTTGAAAACTTAGGGGAGACCAACGCTTTGGGGGAGGAGGGCAGGGCTGAGCAGGTTCCCTGGCTGGTGGGTTCCAGTGAGCTGAGGCAGGTGCCCTGGCCCTGATCTGTGAAGTGCTGTGTTTGTGCATAGCAGACAGAGGCAGTTTTGGGCAAAGGATCCGACCAAGCCTTCCTCCCAGCTTCCTGGGCTGGCCCGGGCTGTTGAGGGAGGGCAGGGCTGGTGGGGGTGGGTCAGGGGAGTGGATGGCCAGCAGGTGGAGGGAGGTGGGCCCTGCAGAGCTGCGGAGGGTGTGTGGGGGGGGGAGGTCGGAGCTGGGCTCCAGGTCCCTGCAGGCCACCCAAGCCCGGGGGGCTCCTGGAGAAATGCAGAGAAGAGGAGGGCTCCTGGTGCTCTTCCTCTGGGAGAGAGGCAGTGGGTCCTTCTGGGCAGGCCAAGTTCAGTGTTTGGGACGTTTACCCCCCCCCCCCCGTGCGCCGTGCGCTGTGCAGCTGGGCTCTGGGCAGCGCTTGAAGCTGCCTTCTGACAGGCTTGTCTTTTTTAGGCTCCCTGCCAGCCGCCTGAGGGAGTCCCCCCTGGGGCCTTTGCCGCCCTGAGCAGCCAGGCATCTCGGGGGCGCGCAGGCGCGCGCACACGGAGGACCCGAGAACCGACCAGCCTCCCGGGTGAGTGAGCAAGGGGACCCGGCCGGATGGGCTGCAGCAGCCAGGGCTTGGGGCCTCGGCGCTGTGGAGTGGGCCACTTGGGAGGAGGACGTTCGGGCAGCCGCTAGGTGAGGCAGCGCCACCTCCACTGGTAGACCCTTGCTGGCGGGAAGGCCCCTGCACCCGCCTGGGGCGTGGCGCACCTCCCTAGCGGCCGGCCCGGAAAGGGGATGGTGGCGTCGGCGGCGGCGGCGGCTGCGGCGGCGAGGCAGGAGCTTCAAGGCGGCGGCTTGCCTCCGCCCAGGGGTTTGTGTCAAGTCCCCCCGTTTTCGGTATTCGGAAGACTGTCAACCTCCAGGTGAGTTCCCTGTCCTAGCTTGCTTGTTTGCCTGCTGGCTGGCTTTCCTGGCTTGCCTTGGCTTGGCTTGTGATGGGTGCCTGGGCTCCCTGGGCTCTTGTTCCAAAGGGCAGGAGGCTTTAGTCTTGTTCGCCTTGCTCTGTAGTCCGTCCGTGTTTCTAACGGGCTTGGCAAGCTGGGGGAATGGTGAAACTGGCTTGACTTTGCTTCCTGGCACACTTGTGCCTTTGGATGAGGTGTGTTGGTTTGTGTGAGGGGCAGAGAAATGGGTTTGGGATCAGGGCCAGGCATTTTGTAGCTTGGCTGTGTATTCTTGCAGGGGAAGCCCTTAGACCTTTTAGGGTCGTGTTAATTTCTCCCGGACACCTTTCTTTCTTTCTTTATGCGTTTGGGTCTTTGTGTATTTCTGTAACTCGGTAGGTAGTTGTAAACGTGTTTGTGGTCCTAGGTGTATGCAGGTATGTATTCATTGACTGGGTTCTCCGAGGAAGGTTGGTTTGGTATTTTCAGGCGAGGGACTCTCCCTTTGGGCCTGGGCAGTCATGGACAGTGACCGTCCTCCCGACCACTCCGTGCTGCCTGGGAAGCTGCGGGGACAGGCGCCTGCTGCCACACGCAGCAAGTTTTCTCCTGGAGCTTAAGCTGTCAAGGTTTTGGCCTGAGACCCCTTGAACTGTGATCCTGCCTTTTGTCTGCCTTCTGGGTGTCTGGGATTCTAGGCGTGAGACCCTGCAGGGGACTTGTTGGTTTTTAGAAGGAGAGCGTTGCCCTGTAGCTCATGCCGACCTGGTAGCTGGGGTCCCCCTGTCTCAGCCCCGCAAGGGCAGGAATGACATGTGTGCGCCCTCCTCGCTGGCTTTAGGTGTGTTTTGTGCTTCGGTAGCTTAGTTTGTTACTTTGGTGTTTTTCACTGGGATAGATTGTGTGTGTAGGGTGTGGGTGTGATCCATTTTAAAAATTCTAAATCGGCCTGGCCTGTGGGGTCCACTGGTTTGACTGTCCCCCCGCCCCCTTAGGGGTCCCCTAGGGCCCGACTTAAGGCAGCGGTCTGTCCGGAAGCGTCTCTTTTCTCTTTCTCCCACGTGTATGCAGTGCAGTCAGTCCCTTCTGGCATATAGCCTTCTCTACTCACCCTCATTCACCCTCCCCCATGCCACAAGCACCCGACCACACACAGGCTGTACCTACTGGACAGACCTGTCTTCCTGATGAAGGTTAATGTGAGTGTACCAAGGGCTTCCTCACTGTTTCCCTGCAGGGAGTCCACCTCACCTCTTTGTGGTCACCTCCTCACCTTGCTCTCCCTTACCCTCTGACCTCCTGCCCTGGAGTTTTCAGGACTTAGAATTCCTATGCTGCTCCTAGACTCTCCGAGCAGGGTTGTTTCTTTGAACCTTCTCCTGGATGCTCTCCTTCCTTTTTCCTTGGCCTCCCCCCTCCCTCCCCCGAGATGTCCAAACAGTGTTCTTTGCTTTAACTTCCTGAAGTGTGCATTTCAATTCGTTCTTCGCTAGATGTTCGTAGAATCCATTGTCACCACCGTGGAAGAAGCAGTGTGTACATTGCCGACCCCGGGCCCCAAGACCCCCTGTCCCCTGGGTATTTCAGGCTTCCAAAGGGTGTGGTTAAATGGTACTTTTCCTTAGTTCCCCCAGTGTGCGTGTCAATTCGTCCTTCCCTGGACTTTGGTAGTGGAAACCATCCTGAAGAAGCAGTGAAGGTACATTTGAGTCATGGTGCCCCAAGCCCCCTGCCCTCTCCCCGCCAGACTAGCAGACACCATGAGCTCTTGGTATTTCTGACTTCCTACAGCGGCAGGGGGTCCTTGTGGCCCTGCAGGGTTGTAAAGTAGGGAAGCCTTAGAGTAGGTGGCCACGCCTTGGTGAACTCATGTGTTTGTCTGGTTTTGCATGCAGGGATGGGGTTGCGTGGTTGGCAAGACGTGGTAAGAAGCATCACTCGGAGGCCCGTTTCAGCTAGAAGAAGTTTTATTTCACTACACTCGGATGACTTCCTTCATCAGGCATGGATCTGCTCTAAGGTGAGGTGGGGACGGTGGGGATCTCCTGGAGTGTAGCTTGGAGGTGCTGGGAGCAAAGAGGAGGAGAGGATTGGAAAATGTCCAGGGAGTGTGGGGGACGCTTGGAAAGAATGAGTGGTGCAATTTTGAAAACTTAGGGGAGACCAACGCTTTGGGGGAGGAGGGCAGGGCTGAGCAGGTTCCCTGGCTGGTGGGTTCCAGTGAGCTGAGGCAGGTGCCCTGGCCCTGATCTGTGAAGTGCTGTGTTTGTGCATAGCAGACAGAGGCAGTTTTGGGCAAAGGATCCCACCAAGCCTTCCTCCCAGCTTCCTGGGCTGGCCCGGGCTGTTGAGGGAGGGCAGGGCTGGTGGGAGTTGGGCAGGGGAGTGGATGGCCAGCAGGTGGAGGGAGGTGGGCCCTGCAGAGCTGCGGAGGGTTGGGGGGGGAGGTCGGAGTTGGGCTCCAGGTCCCTGCAGGCCACCCAAGCCCGGGGGGCTCCTGGAGAAATGCAGAGAAGAGGAGGGCTCCTGGTGCTCTTCCTCTGGGAGAGAGGCAGTGGGTCCTTCTGGGCAGGCCAAGTTCAGTGTTTGGGACGTTTACCCCCCCGCCCCCCCGTGCGCTGTGCAGCTGGGCTCTGGGCAGCGCTTGAAGCTGCCTTCTGACAGGCTTGTCTTTTTTAGGCTCCCTGCCAGCCGCCTGAGGGAGTCCCCCCTGGGGCCTTTGCCGCCCTGAGCGGCCAGGCATCTCGGGGGCGCGCAGGCGCGCACACACGGAGGACCCGAGAACCGACCAGCCTCGGTGGGTGAGTGAGCAAGGGGACCCGGCCGCATGGGCTGCAACAGCCAGGGCTTGGGGCCTTGGCGCTGTGGAGTGGGCCACTTGGGAGGAGGACGTTCGGGCAGCCGCTAGGTGAGGCAGCGCCACCTCCACTGGGAAACCCGTGCTGGCGGGAAGGCGCCTGCACCCACCTGGGGGGTGGTGCACCTCCCTAGCGGCCGGCCCGGGAAGGGGGCGGTGGCGGCGGTGTCGGCGGCGGCGAGGCAGGCGCTTCAAGGCGGCGGCTTTCCTCAGGCCAGGGGTTTGTGTCAAGTCCCCCCGTATTCGGTATTCGGAAGCCTGTCAACCTACAGGTGATTTCCCTGTCCTAGCTTCCTTGTTTGCCTGCTTGCTGGCTTTCCTGGCTTGCCTTGGCTTGGCTTGTGATGGGTGCCTGGGCTCCCTGGGCTCTTGTTCCAAAGGGCAGGAGGCTTTAGTCTTGTTCGCCTTGCTCTGTAGTCCGTCCGTGTTTCTAAAGGGCTTGGCAAGCTGGGGGAATGGTGAAACTGGCTTGACTTTGCTTCCTGGCACACTTGTGCCTTTGGATGAGGTGTGTTGGTTAGTGTGAGGGGCAGAGAAATGGGTTTGGGATCAGGGCCAGGCATTTTGTAGCTTGGCTGTGTATTCTTGCAGGGGAAGCCCTTAGACCTTTTAGGGTCGTGTTAATTTCTCCCGGACACCTTTCTTTCTTTCTTTATGCGTTTGGGTCTTTGTGTATTTCTGTAACTCGGTAGGTAGTTGTAAACGTATTTGTGGTCCTAGGTGTATGTAGGTATGTATTCATTGACTGGGTTCTCCGAGGAAGGTTGGTTTGGTATTTTCAGGCGAGGGACTCTCCCTTTGGGCCTGGGCAGTCATGGACAGTGACCGTCCTCCCGACCACTCCGTGCTGCCTGGGAAGCTGCGGGGACAGGCGCCTGCTGCCACACGCAGCAAGTTTTCTCCTGGAGCTTAAGCTGTCAAGGTTTTGGCCTGAGACCCCTTGAACTGTGATCCTGCCTTTTGTCTGCCTTCTGGGTGTCTGGGATTCTAGGCGTGAGACCCTGCAGGGGACTTGTTGGTTTTTAGAAGGAGAGCGTTGCCCTGTAGCTCATGCCGACCTGGTAGCTGGGGTCCCCCTGTCTCAGCCCCGCAAGGGCAGGAATGACATGTGTGCGCCCTCCTCGCTGGCTTTAGGTGTGTTTTGTGCTTCGGTAGCTTAGTTTGTTACTTTGGTGTTTTTCACTGGGATAGATTGTGTGTGTAGGGTGTGGGTGTGATCCATTTTAAAAATTCTAAATCGGCCTGGCCTGTGGGGTCCACTGGTTTGACTGTCCCCCCGCCCCCTTAGGGGTCCCCTAGGGCCCGACTTAAGGCAGCGGTCTGTCCGGAAGCGTCTCTTTTCTCTTTCTCCCACGTGTATGCAGTGCAGTCAGTCCCTTCTGGCATATAGCCTTCTCTACTCACCCTCATTCACCCTCCCCCATGCCACAAGCACCCGACCACACACAGGCTGTACCTACTGGACAGACCTGTCTTCCTGATGAAGGTTAATGTGAGTGTACCAAGGGCTTCCTCACTGTTTCCCTGCAGGGAGTCCACCTCACCTCTTTGTGGTCACCTCCTCACCTTGCTCTCCCTTACCCTCTGACCTCCTGCCCTGGAGTTTTCAGGACTTAGAATTCCTATGCTGCTCCTAGACTCTCCGAGCAGGGTTGTTTCTTTGAACCTTCTCCTGGATGCTCTCCTTCCTTTTTCCTTGGCCTCCCCCCTCCCTCCCCCGAGATGTCCAAACAGTGTTCTTTGCTTTAACTTCCTGAAGTGTGCATTTCAATTCGTTCTTCTCTAGATGTTCGTAGAATCCATTGTCACCACCGTGGAAGAAGCAGTGTGTACATTGCCGACCCCGGGCCCCAAGACCCCCTGTCCCCTGGGTATTTCAGGCTTCCAAAGGGTGTGGTTAAATGGTACTTTTCCTTAGTTCCCCCAGTGTGCGTGTCAATTCGTCCTTCCCTGGACTTTGGTAGTGGAAACCATCCTGAAGAAGCAGTGAAGGTACATTTGAGTCATGGTGCCCCAAGCCCCCTGCCCTCTCCCCGCCAGACTAGCAGACACCATGAGCTCTTGGTATTTCTGACTTCCTACAGCGGCAGGGGGTCCTTGTGGCCCTGCAGGGTTGTAAAGTAGGGAAGCCTTAGAGTAGGTGGCCACGCCTTGGTGAACTCATGTGTTTGTCTGGTTTTGCATGCAGGGATGGGGTTGCGTGGTTGGCAAGACGTGGTAAGAAGCATCACTCGGAGGCCCGTTTCAGCTAGAAGAAGTTTTATTTCACTACACTCGGATGACTTCCTTCATCAGGCATGGATCTGCTCTAAGGTGAGGTGGGGACGGTGGGGATCTCCTGGAGTGTAGCTTGGAGGTGCTGGGAGCAAAGAGGAGGAGAGGATTGGAAAATGTCCAGGGAGTGTGGGGGACGCTTGGAAAGAATGAGTGGTGCAATTTTGAAAACTTAGGGGAGACCAACGCTTTGGGGGAGGAGGGCAGGGCTGAGCAGGTTCCCTGGCTGGTGGGTTCCAGTGAGCTGAGGCAGGTGCCCTGGCCCTGATCTGTGAAGTGCTGTGTTTGTGCATAGCAGACAGAGGCAGTTTTGGGCAAAGGATCCCACCAAGCCTTCCTCCCAGCTTCCTGGGCTGGCCCGGGCTGTTGAGGGAGGGCAGGGCTGGTGGGGGTGGGTCAGGGGAGTGGATGGCCAGCAGGTGGAGGGAGGTGGGCCCTGCAGAGCTGCGGAGGGTGTGTGGGGGGGGGAGGTCGGAGCTGGGCTCCAGGTCCCTGCAGGCCACCCAAGCCCGGGGGGCTCCTGGAGAAATGCAGAGAAGAGGAGGGCTCCTGGTGCTCTTCCTCTGGGAGAGAGGCAGTGGGTCCTTCTGGGCAGGCCAAGTTCAGTGTTTGGGACGTTTACCCCCCCGCCCCCCCGTGCGCCGTGCGCTGTGCAGCTGGGCTCTGGGCAGCGCTTGAAGCTGCCTTCTGACAGGCTTGTCTTTTTTAGGCTCCCTGCCAGCCGCCTGAGGGAGTCCCCCCTGGGGCCTTTGCCGCCCTGAGCGGCCAGGCATCTCGGGGGCGCGCAGGCGCGCGCACACGGAGGACCCGAGAACCGACCAGCCTCGCAGGTGAGTGAGCAAGGGGACCCGACCGCATGGGCTGCAGCAGCCAGGGCTTGGGGCCTTGGCGCTGTGGAGTGGGCCACTTGGGAGGAGGACGTTCGGGCAGCCGCTAGGTGAGGCAGCGCCACCTCCACTGGGAGACCCGTGCTGGCGGGAAGGCGCCTGCACCCGCCTGGGGGTTGGCGCACCTCCCTAGCGGCCGGCCCGGGACGGGGGCGGTGGCGGCGGCGGCGGCGGCGGCGGCGGCGGCTAGGCAGGCGCTTCAAGGCGGCGGCTTGCCTCCGCTCAGGGGTTTGTGTCAAGTCCCCCCGTTTTCGGTATTCGGAAGCCTGTCAACCTCCAGGTGAGTTCCCTGTCCTAGCTTGCTTGTTTGCCTGCTTGCTGGCTTTCCTGGCTTGCCTTGGCTTGGCTTGTGATGGGTGCCTGGGCTCCCTGGGCTCTTGTTCCAAAGGGCAGGAGGCTTTAGTCTTGTTCGCCTTGATCTGTAGTCCGTCCGTGTTTCTTACGGGCTTGGCAAGCTGGGGGAATGGTGAAACTGGCTTGACTTTGCTTCCTGGCACACTTGTGCCTTTGGATGAGGTGTGTTGGTTTGTGTGAGGGGCAGAGAAATGGGTTTGGGATCAGGGCCAGGCATTTTGTAGCTTGGCTGTGTATTCTTGCAGGGGAAGCCCTTAGACCTTTTAGGGTCGTGTTAATTTCTCCCGGACACCTTTCTTTCTTTCTTTATGCGTTTGGGTCTTTGTGTATTTCTGTAACTCGGTAGGTAGTTGTAAACGTGTTTGTGGTCCTAGGTGTATGCAGGTATGTATTCATTGACTGGGTTCTCCGAGGAAGGTTGGTTTGGTATTTTCAGGCGAGGGACTCTCCCTTTGGGCCTGGGCAGTCATGGACAGTGACCGTCCTCCCGACCACTCCGTGCTGCCTGGGAAGCTGCGGGGACAGGCGCCTGCTGCCACACGCAGCAAGTTTTCTCCTGGAGCTTAAGCTGTCAAGGTTTTGGCCTGAGACCCCTTGAACTGTGATCCTGCCTTTTGTCTGCCTTCTGGGTGTCTGGGATTCTAGGCGTGAGACCCTGCAGGGGACTTGTTGGTTTTTAGGAGAGCGTTGCCCTGTAGCTCATGCCGACCTGGTAACTGGGGTCCCCCTGTCTCAGCCCCGCAAGGGCAGGAATGACGTGTGTGCGCCCTCCTCGCTGGCTTTAGGTGTGTTTTGTGCTTCGGTAGCTTAGTTTGTTACTTTGGTGTTTTTCACTGGGATAGATTGTGTGTGTAGGGTGTGGGTGTGATCCATTTTAAAAATTCTAAATCGGCCTGGCCTGTGGGGTCCACTGGTTTGACTGTCCCCCCGCCCCCTTAGGGGTCCCCTAGGGCCCGACTTAAGGCAGCGGTCTGTCCGGAAGCGTCTCTTTTCTCTTTCTCCCACGTGAATGCAGTGCAGTCAGTCCCTTCTGGCATATAGCCTTCTCTACTCACCCTCATTCACCCTCCCCCATGCCACAAGCACCGGACCACACACAGGCTGTACCTACTGGACAGACCTGTCTTCCTGATGAAGGTTAATGTGAGTGTACCAAGGGCTTCCTCACTGTTTCCCTGCAGGGAGTCCACCTCACCTCTTTGTGGTCACCTCCTCACCTTGCTCTCCCTTACCCTCTGACCTCCTGCCCTGGAGTTTTCAGGACTTAGAATTCCTATGATGCTCCTAGACTCTCCGAGCAGGGTTGTTTCTTTGAACCTTCTCCTGGATGCTCTCCTTCCTTTTTCCTTGGCCTCCCCCCTCCCTCCCCCGAGATGTCCAAACAGTGTTCTTTGCTTTAACTTCCTGAAGTGTGCATTTCAATTCGTTCTTCTCTAGATGTTCGTAGAATCCATTGTCACCACCGTGGAAGAAGCAGTGTGTACATTGCCGACCACGGGCCCCAAGACCCCCTGTCCCCTGGGTATTTCAGGCTTCCAAAGGGTGTGGTTAAATGGTACTTTTCCTTAGTTCCCCCAGTGTGCGTGTCAATTCGTCCTTCCCTGGACTTTGGTAGTGGAAACCATCCTGAAGAAGCAGTGAAGGTACATTTGAGTCATGGTGCCCCAAGCCCCCTGCCCTCTCCCCGCCAGACTAGCAGACACCATGAGCTCTTGGTATTTCTGACTTCCTACAGCGGCAGGGGGTCCTTGTGGCCCTGCAGGGTTGTAAAGTAGGGAAGCCTTAGAGTAGGTGGCCACGCCTTGGTGAACTCATGTGTTTGTCTGGTTTTGCATGCAGGGATGGGGTTGCGTGGTTGGCAAGACGTGGTAAGAAGCATCACTCGGAGGCCCGTTTCAGCTAGAAGAAGTTTTATTTCACTACACTCGGATGACTTCCTTCATCAGGCATGGATCTGCTCTAAGGTGAGGTGGGGACGGTGGGGATCTCCTGGAGTGTAGCTTGGAGGTGCTGGGAGCAAAGAGGAGGAGAGGATTGGAAAATGTCCAGGGAGTGTGGGGGACGCTTGGAAAGAAAGAGTGGTGCAATTTTGAAAACTTAGGGGAGACCAAAGCTTTGGGGGAGGAGGGCAGGGCTGAGCAGGTTCCCTGGCTGGTGGGTTCCAGTGAGCTGAGGCAGGTGCCCTGGCCCTGATCTGTGAAGTGCTGTGTTTGTGCATAGCAGACAGAGGCAGTTTTGGGCAAAGGATCCCACCAAGCTTCCTCCCAGCTTCCTGGGCTGGCCCGGGCTGTTGAGGGAGGGCAGGGCTGGTGGGGGTGGGGCAGGGGAGTGGATGGCCAGCAGGTGGAGGGAGGTGGGCCCTGCAGAGCTGCGGAGGGTGTGTGGGGGGGGGAGGTCGGAGCTGGGCTCCAGGTCCCTGCAGGCCACCCAAGCCCGGGGGGCTCCTGGAGAAATGCAGAGAAGAGGAGGGCTCCTGGTGCTCTTCCTCTGGGAGAGAGGCAGTGGGTCCTTCTGGGCAGGCCAAGTTCAGTGTTTGGGACGTTTACCCCCCCCCCGTGCGCCGTGCGCTGTGCAGCTGGGCTCTGGGCAGCGCTTGAAGCTGCCTTCTGACAGGCTTGTCTTTTTTAGGCTCCCTGCCAGCCGCCTGAGGGAGTCCCCCCTGGGGCCTTTGCCGCCCTGAGCGGCCAGGCATCTCGGGGGCGCGCAGGCGCGCGCACACGGAGGACCCGAGAACCGACCAGCCTCGCGGGTGAGTGAGCAAGGGGACCCGGCCGGATGGGCTGCAGCAGCCAGGGCTTGGGGCCTCGGCGCTGTGGAGTGGGCCACTTGGGAGGAGGACGTTCGGGCAGCCGCTAGGTGAGGCAGCGCCACCTCCACTGGGAGATCCGTGCTGGCGGGAAGGCCCCTGCACCCGCCTGGGGCGTGGCGCACCTCCCTAGCTGCCTGCCCGGAAAGGGGATGGTGGCGGCGGCGGCGGCGGCGGCGGCGGCGGCTAGGCAGGCGCTTCAAGGCGGCGGCTTGCCTCCGCCCAGGGGTTTGTGTCAAGTCCCCCCGTTTTCGGTATTCGGAAGCCTGTCAACCTCCAGGTGAGTTCCCTGTCCTAGCTTGCTTGTTTGCCTGCTTGCTGGCTTTCCTGGCTTGCCTTGGCTTGGCTTGTGATGGGTGCCTGGGCTCCCTGGGCTCTTGTTCCAAAGGGCAGGAGGCTTTAGTCTTGTTCGCCTTGCTCTGTAGTCCGTCCGTGTTTCTAACGGGCTTGGCAAGCTGGGGGAATGGTGAAACTGGCTTGACTTTGCTTCCTGGCACACTTGTGCCTTTGGATGAGGTGTGTTGGTTTGTGTGAGGGGCAGAGAAATGGGTTTGGGATCAGGGCCAGGCATTTTGTAGCTTGGCTGTGTATTCTTGCAGGGGAAGCCCTTAGACCTTTTAGGGTCGTGTTAATTTCTCCCGGACACCTTTCTTTCTTTCTTTATGCGTTTGGGTCTTTGTGTATTTCTGTAACTCGGTAGGTAGTTGTAAACGTGTTTGTGGTCCTAGGTGTATGCAGGTATGTATTCATTGACTGGGTTCTCCGAGGAAGGTTGGTTTGGTATTTTCAGGCGAGGGACTCTCCCTTTGGGCCTGGGCAGTCATGGACAGTGACCGTCCTCCCGACCACTCCGTGCTGCCTGGGAAGCTGCGGGGACAGGCGCCTGCTGCCACACGCAGCAAGTTTTCTCCTGGAGCTTAAGCTGTCAAGGTTTTGGCCTGAGACCCCTTGAACTGTGATCCTGCCTTTTGTCTGCCTTCTGGGTGTCTGGGATTCTAGGCGTGAGACCCTGCAGGGGACTTGTTGGTTTTTAGAAGGAGAGCGTTGCCCTGTAGCTCATGCTGACCTGGTAGCTGGGGTCCCCCTGTCTCAGCCCCGCAAGGGCAGGAATGACATGTGTGCGCCCTCCTCGCTGGCTTTAGGTGTGTTTTGTGCTTCGGTAGCTTAGTTTGTTACTTTGGTGTTTTTCACTGGGATAGATTGTGTGTGTAGGGTGTGGGTGTGATCCATTTTAAAAATTCTAAATCGGCCTGGCCTGTGGGGTCCACTGGTTTGACTGTCCCCCCGCCCCCTTAGGGGTCCCCTAGGGCCCGACTTAAGGCAGCGGTCTGTCCGGAAGCGTCTCTTTTCTCTTTCTCCCACGTGAATGCAGTGCAGTCAGTCCCTTCTGGCATATAGCCTTCTCTACTCACCCTCATTCACCCTCCCCCATGCCACAAGCACCCGACCACACACAGGCTGTACCTACTGGACAGACCTGTCTTCCTGATGAAGGTTAATGTGAGTGTACCAAGGGCTTCCTCACTGTTTCCCTGCAGGGAGTCCACCTCACCTCTTTGTGGTCACCTCCTCACCTTGCTCTCCCTTACCCTCTGACCTCCTGCCCTGGAGTTTTCAGGACTTAGAATTCCTATGCTGCTCCTAGACTCTCCGAGCAGGGTTGTTTCTTTGAACCTTCTCCTGGATGCTCTCCTTCCTTTTTCCTTGGCCTCCCCCCTCCCTCCCCCGAGATGTCCAAACAGTGTTCTTTGCTTTAACTTCCTGAAGTGTGCATTTCAATTCGTTCTTCTCTAGATGTTCGTAGAATCCATTGTCAGCACCGTGGAAGAAGCAGTGTGTACATTGCCGACCCCGGGCCCCAAGACCCCCTGTCCCCTGGGTATTTCAGGCTTCCAAAGGGTGTGGTTAAATGGTACTTTTCCTTAGTTCCCCCAGTGTGCGTGTCAATTCGTCCTTCCCTGGACTTTGGTAGTGGAAACCATCCTGAAGAAGCAGTGAAGGTACATTTGAGTCATGGTGCCCCAAGCCCCCTGCCCTCTCCCCGCCAGACTAGCAGACACCATGAGCTCTTGGTATTTCTGACTTCCTACAGCGGCAGGGGGTCCTTGTGGCCCTGCAGGGTTGTAAAGTAGGGAAGCCTTAGAGTAGGTGGCCACGCCTTGGTGAACTCATGTGTTTGTCTGGTTTTGCATGCAGGGATGGGGTTGCGTGGTTGGCAAGACGTGGTAAGAAGCATCACTCGGAGGCCCGTTTCAGCTAGAAGAAGTTTTATTTCACTACACTCGGATGACTTCCTTCATCAGGCATGGATCTGCTCTAAGGTGAGGTGGGGACGGTGGGGATCTCCTGGAGTGTAGCTTGGAGGTGCTGGGAGCAAAGAGGAGGAGAGGATTGGAAAATGTCCAGGGAGTGTGGGGGACGCTTGGAAAGAATGAGTGGTGCAATTTTGAAAACTTAGGGGAGACCAACGCTTTGGGGGAGGAGGGCAGGGCTGAGCAGGTTCCCTGGCTGGTGGGTTCCAGTGAGCTGAGGCAGGTGCCCTGGCCCTGATCTGTGAAGTGCTGTGTTTGTGCATAGCAGACAGAGGCAGTTTTGGGCAAAGGATCCCACCAAGCTTCCTCCCAGCTTCCTGGGCTGGCCCGGGCTGTTGAGGGAGGGCAGGGCTGGTGGGGGTGGGTCAGGGGAGTGGATGGCCAGCAGGTGGAGGGAGGTGGGCCCTGCAGAGCTGCGGAGGGTGTGTGGGTGGGGAGGTCGGAGCTGGGCTCCAGGTCCCTGCAGGCCACCCAAGCCCGGGGGGCTCCTGGAGAAATGCAGAGAAGAGGAGGGCTCCTGGTGCTCTTCCTCTGGGAGAGAGGCAGTGGGTCCTTCTGGGCAGGCCAAGTTCAGTGTTTGGGACGTTTACCCCTCCGCCCCCCCGTGCGCTGTGCAGCTGGGCTCTGGGCAGCGCTTGAAGCTGCCTTCTGACAGGCTTGTCTTTTTTAGGCTCCCTGCCAGCCGCCTGAGGGAGTCCCCCCTGGGGCCTTTGCCGCCCTGAGCGGCCAGGCATCTCGGGGACGCGCAGGCGCGCGCACACGGAGGACCCGAGAACCGACCAGCCTCGCGGGTGAGTGAGCAAGGGGACCCGGCCGGATGGGCTGCAGCAGCCAGGGCTTGGGGCCTCGGCGCTGTGGAGTGGGCCACTTGGGAGGAGGACGTTCGGGCAGCCGCTAGGTGAGGCAGCGCCACCTCCACTGGGAGACCCGTGCTGGCGGGAAGGCCCCTGCACCCGCCTGGGGCGTGGCGCACCTCCCTAGCGGCCAGCCCGGAAAGGGGATGGTGGCGGCGGCGACGGCGGCGGCGGCGGCGAGGCAGGCGCTTCAAGGCGGCGGCTTGCCTCCGCCCAGGGGTTTGTGTCAAGTCCCCCCGTTTTCGGTATTCGGAAGCCTGTCAACCTCCAGGTGAGTTCCCTGTCCTAGCTTGCTTGTTTGCCTGCTTGCTGGCTTTCCTGGCTTTCCTTTGCTTGGCTTGTGATGGGTGCCTGGGCTCCCTGGGCTCTTGTTCCAAAGGGCAGGAAGCTTTAGTCTTGTTCGCCTTGATCTGTAGTCCGTCCGTGTTTCTTACGGGCTTGGCAAGCTGGGGGAATGGTGAAACTGGCTTGACTTTGCTTCCTGGCACACTTGTGCCTTTGGATGAGGTGTGTTGGTTTGTGTGAGGGGCAGAGAAATGGGTTTGGGATCAGGGCCAGGCATTTTGTAGCTTGGCTGTGTATTCTTGCAGGGGAAGCCCTTAGACCTTTTAGGGTCGTGTTAATTTCTCCCGGACACCTTTCTTTCTTTCTTTATGCGTTTGGGTCTTTGTGTATTTCTGTAACTCGGTAGGTAGTTGTAAACGTGTTTGTGGTCCTAGGTGTATGCAGGTATGTATTCATTGACTGGGTTCTCCGAGGAAGGTTGGTTTGGTATTTTCAGGCGAGGGACTCTCCCTTTGGGCCTGGGCAGTCATGGACAGTGACCGTCCTCCCGACCACTCCGTGCTGCCTGGGAAGCTGCGGGGACAGGCGCCTGCTGCCACACGCAGCAAGTTTTCTCCTGGAGCTTAAGCTGTCAAGGTTTTGGCCTGAGACCCCTTGAACTGTGATCCTGCCTTTTGTCTGCCTTCTGGGTGTCTGGGATTCTAGGCGTGAGACCCTGCAGGGGACTTGTTGGTTTTTAGAAGGAGAGCATTGCCCTGTAGCTCATGCCGACCTGGTAGCTGGGGTCCCCCTGTCTCAGCCCCGCAAGGGCAGGAATGACATGTGTGCGCCCTCCTCGCTGGCTTTAGGTGTGTTTTGTGCTTCGGTAGCTTAGTTTGTTACTTTGGTGTTTTTCACTGGGATAGATTGTGTGTGTAGGGTGTGGGTGTGATCCATTTTAAAAATTCTAAATCGGCCTGGCCTGTGGGGTCCACTGGTTTGACTGTCCCCCCGCCCCCTTAGGGGTCCCCTAGGGCCCGACTTAAGGCAGCGGTCTGTCCGGAAGCGTCTCTTTTCTCTTTCTCCCACGTGTATGCAGTGCAGTCAGTCCCTTCTGGCATATAGCCTTCTCTACTCACCCTCATTCACCCTCCCCCATGCCACAAGCACCCGACCACACACAGGCTGTACCTACTGGACAGACCTGTCTTCCTGATGAAGGTTAATGTGAGTGTACCAAGGGCTTCCTCACTGTTTCCCTGCAGGGAGTCCACCTCACCTCTTTGTGGTCACCTCCTCACCTTGCTCTCCCTTACCCTCTGACCTCCTGCCCTGGAGTTTTCAGGACTTAGAATTCCTATGCTGCTCCTAGACTCTCCGAGCAGGGTTGTTTCTTTGAACCTTCTCCTGGATGCTCTCCTTCCTTTTTCCTTGGCCTCCCCCCTCCCTCCCCCGAGATGTCCAAACAGTGTTCTTTGCTTTAACTTCCTGAAGTGTGCATTTCAATTCGTTCTTCTCTAGATGTTCGTAGAATCCATTGTCACCACCGTGGAAGAAGCAGTGTGTACATTGCCGACCCCGGGCCCCAAGACCCCCTGTCCCCTGGGTATTTCAGGCTTCCAAAGGGTGTGGTTAAATGGTACTTTTCCTTAGTTCCCCCAGTGTGCGTGTCAATTCGTCTTTCCCTGGACTTTGGTAGTGGAAACCATCCTGAAGAAGCAGTGAAGGTACATTTGAGTCATGGTGCCCCAAGCCCCCTGCCCTCTCCCCGCCAGACTAGCAGACACCATGAGCTCTTGGTATTTCTGACTTCCTACAGCGGCAGGGGCTCCTTGTGGCCCTGCAGGGTTGTAAAGTAGGGAAGCCTTAGAGTAGGTGGCCACGCCTTGGTGAACTCATGTGTTTGTCTGGTTTTGCATGCAGGGATGGGGTTGCGTGGTTGGCAAGACGTGGTAAGAAGCATCACTCGGAGGCCCGTTTCAGCTAGAAGAAGTTTTATTTCACTACACTCGGATGACTTCCTTCATCAGGCATGGATCTGCTCTAAGGTGAGGTGGGGACGGTGGGGATCTCCTGGAGTGTAGCTTGGAGGTGCTGGGAGCAAAGAGGAGGAGAGGATTGGAAAATGTCCAGGGAGTGTGGGGGACGCTTGGAAAGAATGAGTGGTGCAATTTTGAAAACTTAGGGGAGACCAACGCTTTGGGGGAGGAGGGCAGGGCTGAGCAGGTTCCCTGGCTGGTGGGTTCCAGTGAGCTGAGGCAGGTGCCCTGGCCCTGATCTGTGAAGTGCTGTGTTTGTGCATAGCAGACAGAGGCAGTTTTGGGCAAAGGATCCCACCAAGCCTTCCTCCCAGCTTCCTGGGCTGGCCCGGGCTGTTGAGGGAGGGCAGGGCTGGTGGGGGTGGGTCAGGGGAGTGGATGGCCAGCAGGTGGAGGGAGGTGGGCCCTGCAGAGCTGCGGAGGGTGTGTGGGGGGGGGAGGTCGGAGCTGGGCTCCAGGTCCCTGCAGGCCACCCAAGCCCGGGGGGCTCCTGGAGAAATGCAGAGAAGAGGAGGGCTCCTGGTGCTCTTCCTCTGGGAGAGAGGCAGTGGGTCCTTCTGGGCAGGCCAAGTTCAGTGTTTGGGACGTTTACCCCCCCGCCCCCCCGTGCGCCGTGCGCTGTGCAGCTGGGCTCTGGGCAGCGCTTGAAGCTGCCTTCTGACAGGCTTGTCTTTTTTAGGCTCCCTGCCAGCCGCCTGAGGGAGTCCCCCCTGGGGCCTTTGCCGCCCTGAGCGGCCAGGCATCTCGTGGGCGCGCAGGCGCGCGCACACGGAGGACCCGAGAACCGACCAGCCTCCCGGGTGAGTGAGCAAGGGGACCCGGCCGGATGGGCTGCAGCAGCCAGGGCTTGGGGCCTCGGCGCTGTGGAGTGGGCCACTTGGGAGGAGGACGTTCGGGCAGCCGCTAGGTGAGGCAGCGCCACCTCCACTGGGAGACCCGTGCTGGCGGGAAGGCCCCTGCACCCGCCTGGGGCGTGGCGCACCTCCCTAGCGGCCGGCCCGGAAAGGGGATGGTGGCGTCGGCGGCGGCGGCGGCGGCGGCGGCGAGGCAGGAGCTTCAAGGCGGCAGCTTGCCTCCGCCCAGGGGTTTGTGTCAAGTCCCCCCGTTTTCGGTATTCGGAAGACTGTCAACCTCCAGGTGAGTTCCCTGTCCTAGCTTGCTTGTTTGCCTGCTTGCTGGCTTTCCTGGCTTGCCTTGGCTTCGCTTGTGATGGGTGCCTGGGCTCCCTGGGCTCTTGTTCCAAAGGGCAGGAGGCTTTAGTCTTGTTCGCCTTGATCTGTAGTCCGTCCGTGTTTCTAACGGGCTTGGCAAGCTGGGGGAATGGTGAAACTGGCTTGACTTTGCTTCCTGGCACACTTGTGCCTTTGGATGAGGTGTGTTGGTTTGTGTGAGGGGCAGAGAAATGGGTTTGGGATCAGGGCCAGGCATTTTGTAGCTTGGCTGTGTATTCTTGCAGGGGAAGCCCTTAGACCTTTTAGGGTCGTGTTAATTTCTCCCGGACACCTTTCTTTCTTTCTTTATGCGTTTGGGTCTTTGTGTATTTCTGTAACTCGGTAGGTAGTTGTAAACGTGTTTGTGGTCCTAGGTGTATGCAGGTATGTATTCATTGACTGGGTTCTCCGAGGAAGGTTGGTTTGGTATTTTCAGGCGAGGGACTCTCCCTTTGGGCCTGGGCAGTCATGGACAGTGACCGTCCTCCCGACCACTCCGTGCTGCCTGGGAAGCTGCGGGGACAGGCGCCTGCTGCCACACGCAGCAAGTTTTCTCCTGGAGCTTAAGCTGTCAAGGTTTTGGCCTGAGACCCCTTGAACTGTGATCCTGCCTTTTGTCTGCCTTCTGGGTGTCTGGGATTCTAGGCGTGAGACCCTGCAGGGGACTTGTTGGTTTTTAGAAGGAGAGCGTTGCCCTGTAGCTCATGCCGACCTGGTAGCTGGGGTCCCCCTGTCTCAGCCCCGCAAGGGCAGGAATGACATGTGTGCGCCCTCCTCGCTGGCTTTAGGTGTGTTTTGTGCTTCGGTAGCTTAGTTTGTTACTTTGGTGTTTTTCACTGGGATAGATTGTGTGTGTAGGGTGTGGGTGTGATCCATTTTAAAAATTCTAAATCGGCCTGGCCTGTGGGGTCCACTGGTTTGACTGTCCCCCCGCCCCCTTAGGGGTCCCCTAGGGCCCGACTTAAGGCAGCGGTCTGTCCGGAAGCGTCTCTTTTCTCTTTCTCCCACGTGTATGCAGTGCAGTCAGTCCCTTCTGGCATATAGCCTTCTCTACTCACCCTCATTCACCCTCCCCCATGCCACAAGCACCCGACCACACACAGGCTGTACCTACTGGACAGACCTGTCTTCCTGATGAAGGTTAATGTGAGTGTACCAAGGGCTTCCTCACTGTTTCCCTGCAGGGAGTCCACCTCACCTCTTTGTGGTCACCTCCTCACCTTGCTCTCCCTTACCCTCTGACCTCCTGCCCTGGAGTTTTCAGGACTTAGAATTCCTATGCTGCTCCTAGACTCTCCGAGCAGGGTTGTTTCTTTGAACCTTCTCCTGGATGCTCTCCTTCCTTTTTCCTTGGCCTCCCCCCTCCCTCCCCCGAGATGTCCAAACAGTGTTCTTTGCTTTAACTTCCTGAAGTGTGCATTTCAATTCGTTCTTCTCTAGATGTTCGTAGAATCCATTGTCACCACCGTGGAAGAAGCAGTGTGTACATTGCCGACCCCGGGCCCCAAGACCCCCTGTCCCCTGGGTATTTCAGGCTTCCAAAGGGTGTGGTTAAATGGTACTTTTCCTTAGTTCCCCCAGTGTGCGTGTCAATTCGTCCTTCCCTGGACTTTGGTAGTGGAAACCATCCTGAAGAAGCAGTGAAGGTACATTTGAGTCATGGTGCCCCAAGCCCCCTGCCCTCTCCCCGCCAGACTAGCAGACACCATGAGCTCTTGGTATTTCTGACTTCCTACAGCGGCAGGGGGTCCTTGTGGCCCTGCAGGGTTGTAAAGTAGGGAAGCCTTAGAGTAGGTGGCCACGCCTTGGTGAACTCATGTGTTTGTCTGGTTTTGCATGCAGGGATGGGGTTGCGTGGTTGGCAAGACGTGGCAAGAAGCATCACTCGGAGGCCCGTTTCAGCTAGAAGAAGTTTTATTTCACTACACTCGGATGACTTCCTTCATCAGGCATGGATCTGCTCTAAGGTGAGGTGGGGACGGTGGGGATCTCCTGGAGTGTAGCTTGGAGGTGCTGGGAGCAAAGAGGAGGAGAGGATTGGAAAATGTCCAGGGAGTGTGGGGGACGCTTGGAAAGAATGAGTGGTGCAATTTTGAAAACTTAGGGGAGACCAACGCTTTGGGGGAGGAGGGCAGGGCTGAGCAGGTTCCCTGGCTGGTGGGTTCCAGTGAGCTGAGGCAGGTGCCCTGGCCCTGATCTGTGAAGTGCTGTGTTTGTGCATAGCAGACAGAGGCAGTTTTGGGCAAAGGATCCGACCAAGCCTTCCTCCCAGCTTCCTGGGCTGGCCCGGGCTGTTGAGGGAGGGCAGGGCTGGTGGGGGTGGGTCAGGGGAGTGGATGGCCAGCAGGTGGAGGGAGGTGGGCCCTGCAGAGCTGCGGAGGGTGTGTGGGGGGGGGAGGTCGGAGCTGGGCTCCAGGTCCCTGCAGGCCACCCAAGCCCGGGGGGCTCCTGGAGAAATGCAGAGAAGAGGAGGGCTCCTGGTGCTCTTCCTCTGGGAGAGAGGCAGTGGGTCCTTCTGGGCAGGCCAAGTTCAGTGTTTGGGACGTTTACCCCCCCCCCGTGCGCCGTGCGCTGTGCAGCTGGGCTCTGGGCAGCGCTTGAAGCTGCCTTCTGACAGGCTTGTCTTTTTTAGGCTCCCTGCCAGCCGCCTGAGGGAGTCCCCCCTGGGGCCTTTGCCGCCCTGAGCAGCCAGGCATCTCGGGGGCGCGCAGGCGCGCGCACACGGAGGACCCGAGAACCGACCAGCCTCGCAGGTGAGTGAGCAAGGGGACCCGACCGCATGGGCTGCAGCAGCCAGGGCTTGGGGCCTCGGCGCTGTGGAGTGGGCCACTTGGGAGGAGGACGTTCGGGCAGCCGCTAGGTGAGGCAGCGCCACCTCCACTGGGAGACCCTTGCTGGCGGGAAGGCCCCTGCACCCGCCTGGGGCGTGGCGCACCTCCCTAGCGGCCTGCCCGGAAAGGGGATGGTGGCGTCGGCGGCGGCGGCGGTGCGGCGGCGAGGCAGGAGCTTCAAGGCGGCGGCTTGCCTCCGCCCAGGGGTTTGTGTCAAGTCCCCCCGTTTTCGGTATTCAGAAGACTGTCAACCTCCAGGTGAGTTCCCTGTCCTAGCTTGCTTGTTTGCCTGCTTGCTGGCTTTCCTGGCTTGCCTTGGCTTGGCTTGTGATGGGTGCCTGGGCTCCCTGGGCTCTTGTTTCAAAGGGCAGGAGGCTTTAGTCTTGTTCGCCTTGCTCTGTAGTCCGTCCGTGTTTCTAACGGGCTTGGCAAGCTGGGGGAATGGTGAAACTGGCTTGACTTTGCTTCCTGGCACACTTGTGCCTTTGGATGAGGTGTGTTGGTTTGTGTGAGGGGCAGAGAAATGGGTTTGGGATCAGGGCCAGGCATTTTGTAGCTTGGCTGTGTATTCTTGCAGGGGAAGCCCTTAGACCTTTTAGGGTCGTGTTAATTTCTCCCGGACACCTTTCTTTCTTTCTTTATGCGTTTGGGTCTTTGTGTATTTCTGTAACTCGGTAGGTAGTTGTAAACGTGTTTGTGGTCCTAGGTGTATGCAGGTATGTATTCATTGACTGGGTTCTCCGAGGAAGGTTGGTTTGGTATTTTCAGGCGAGGGACTCTCCCTTTGGGCCTGGGCAGTCATGGACAGTGACCGTCCTCCCGACCACTCCGTGCTGCCTGGGAAGCTGCGGGGACAGGCGCCTGCTGCCACACGCAGCAAGTTTTCTCCTGGAGCTTAAGCTGTCAAGGTTTTGGCCTGAGACCCCTTGAACTGTGATCCTGCCTTTTGTCTGCCTTCTGGGTGTCTGGGATTCTAGGCGTGAGACCCTGCAGGGGACTTGTTGGTTTTTAGAAGGAGAGCGTTGCCCTGTAGCTCATGCCGACCTGGTAGCTGGGGTCCCCCTGTCTCAGCCCCGCAAGGGCAGGAATGACATGTGTGCGCCCTCCTCGCTGGCTTTAGGTGTGTTTTGTGCTTCGGTAGCTTAGTTTGTTACTTTGGTGTTTTTCACTGGGATAGATTGTGTGTGTAGGGTGTGGGTGTGATCCATTTTAAAAATTCTAAATCGGCCTGGCCTGTGGGGTCCACTGGTTTGACTGTCCCCCCGCCCCCTTAGGGGTCCCCTAGGGCCCGACTTAAGGCAGCGGTCTGTCCGGAAGCGTCTCTTTTCTCTTTCTCCCACGTGTATGCAGTGCAGTCAGTCCCTTCTGGCATATAGCCTTCTCTACTCACCCTCATTCACCCTCCCCCATGCCACAAGCACCCGACCACACACAGGCTGTACCTACTGGACAGACCTGTCTTCCTGATGAAGGTTAATGTGAGTGTACCAAGGGCTTCCTCACTGTTTCCCTGCAGGGAGTCCACCTCACCTCTTTGTGGTCACCTCCTCACCTTGCTCTCCCTTACCCTCTGACCTCCTGCCCTGGAGTTTTCAGGACTTAGAATTCCTATGCTGCTCCTAGACTCTCCGAGCAGGGTTGTTTCTTTGAACCTTCTCCTGGATGCTCTCCTTCCTTTTTCCTTGGCCTCCCCCCTCCCTCCCCCGAGATGTCCAAACAGTGTTCTTTGCTTTAACTTCCTGAAGTGTGCATTTCAATTCGTTCTTCTCTAGATGTTCGTAGAATCCATTGTCACCACCGTGGAAGAAGCAGTGTGTACATTGCCGACCCCGGGCCCCAAGACCCCCTGTCCCCTGGGTATTTCAGGCTTCCAAAGGGTGTGGTTAAATGGTACTTTTCCTTAGTTCCCCCAGTGTGCGTGTCAATTCGTCCTTCCCTGGACTTTGGTAGTGGAAACCATCCTGAAGAAGCAGTGAAGGTACATTTGAGTCATGGTGCCCCAAGCCCCCTGCCCTCTCCCCGCCAGACTAGCAGACACCATGAGCTCTTGGTATTTCTGACTTCCTACAGCGGCAGGGGGTCCTTGTGGCCCTGCAGGGTTGTAAAGTAGGGAAGCCTTAGAGTAGGTGGCCACGCCTTGGTGAACTCATGTGTTTGTCTGGTTTTGCATGCAGGGATGGGGTTGCGTGGTTGGCAAGACGTGGTAAGAAGCATCACTCGGAGGCCCGTTTCAGCTAGAAGAAGTTTTATTTCACTACACTCGGATGACTTCCTTCATCAGGCATGGATCTGCTCTAAGGTGAGGTGGGGACGGTGGGGATCTCCTGGAGTGTAGCTTGGAGGTGCTGGGAGCAAAGAGGAGGAGAGGATTGGAAAATGTCCAGGGAGTGTGGGGGACGCTTGGAAAGAATGAGTGGTGCAATTTTGAAAACTTAGGGGAGACCAACGCTTTGGGGGAGGAGGGCAGGGCTGAGCAGGTTCCCTGGCTGGTGGGTTCCAGTGAGCTGAGGCAGGTGCCCTGGCCCTGATCTGTGAAGTGCTGTGTTTGTGCATAGCAGACAGAGGCAGTTTTGGGCAAAGGATCCCACCAAGCCTTCCTCCCAGCTTCCTGGGCTGGCCCGGGCTGTTGAGGGAGGGCAGGGCTGGTGGGGGTGGGTCAGGGGAGTGGATGGCCAGCAGGTGGAGGGAGGTGGGCCCTGCAGAGCTGCGGAGGGTGTGTGGGGGGGGGAGGTCGGAGCTGGGCTCCAGGTCCCTGCAGGCCACCCAAGCCCGGGGGGCTCCTGGAGAAATGCAGAGAAGAGGAGGGCTCCTGGTGCTCTTCCTCTGGGAGAGAGGCAGTGGGTCCTTCTGGGCAGGCCAAGTTCAGTGTTTGGGACGTTTACCCCCCCCCCGTGCGCCGTGCGCTGTGCAGCTGGGCTCTGGGCAGCGCTTGAAGCTGCCTTCTGACAGGCTTGTCTTTTTTAGGCTCCCTGCCAGCCGCCTGAGGGAGTCCCCCCTGGGGCCTTTGCCGCCCTGAGCAGCCAGGCATCTCGGGGGCGCGCAGGCGCGCGCACACGGAGGACCCGAGAACCGACCAGCCTCCCGGGTGAGTGAGCAAGGGGACCCGGCCGGATGGGCTGCAGCAGCCAGGGCTTGGGGCCTCGGCGCTGTGGAGTGGGCCACTTGGGAGGAGGACGTTCGGGCAGCCGCTAGGTGAGGCAGCGCCACCTCCACTGGGAGACCCTTGCTGGCGGGAAGGCCCCTGCACCCGCCTGGGGCGTGGCGCACCTCCCTAGCGGCCGGCCCGGAAAGGGGATGGTGGCGTCGGCGGCGGCGGCGGCGCGGCGGCGAGGCAGGAGCTTCAAGGCGGCGGCTTGCCTCCGCCCAGGGGTTTGTGTCAAGTCCCCCCGTTTTCGGTATTCGGAAGACTGTCAACCTCCAGGTGAGTTCCCTGTCCTAGCTTGCTTGTTTGCCTGCTTGCTGGCTTTCCTGGCTTGCCTTGGCTTGGCTTGTGATGGGTGCCTGGGCTCCCTGGGCTCTTGTTCCAAAGGGCAGGAGGCTTTAGTCTTGTTCGCCTTGCTCTGTAGTCCGTCCGTGTTTCTAATGGGCTTGGCAAGCTGGGGGAATGGTGAAACTGGCTTGACTTTGCTTCCTGGCACACTTGTGCCTTTGGATGAGGTGTGTTGGTTTGTGTGAGGGGCAGAGAAATGGGTTTGGGATCAGGGCCAGGCATTTTGTAGCTTGGCTGTGTATTCTTGCAGGGGAAGCCCTTAGACCTTTTAGGGTCGTGTTAATTTCTCCCGGACACCTTTCTTTCTTTCTTTATGCGTTTGGGTCTTTGTGTATTTCTGTAACTCGGTAGGTAGTTGTAAACGTGTTTGTGGTCCTAGGTGTATGCAGGTATGTATTCATTGACTGGGTTCTCCGAGGAAGGTTGGTTTGGTATTTTCAGGCGAGGGACTCTCCCTTTGGGCCTGGGCAGTCATGGACAGTGACCGTCCTCCCGACCACTCCGTGCTGCCTGGGAAGCTGCGGGGACAGGCGCCTGCTGCCACACGCAGCAAGTTTTCTCCTGGAGCTTAAGCTGTCAAGGTTTTGGCCTGAGACCCCTTGAACTGTGATCCTGCCTTTTGTCTGCCTTCTGGGTGTCTGGGATTCTAGGCGTGAGACCCTGCAGGGGACTTGTTGGTTTTTAGAAGGAGAGCGTTGCCCTGTAGCTCATGCCGACCTGGTAGCTGGGGTCCCCCTGTCTCAGCCCCGCAAGGGCAGGAATGACATGTGTGCGCCCTCCTCGCTGGCTTTAGGTGTGTTTTGTGCTTCGGTAGCTTAGTTTGTTACTTTGGTGTTTTTCACTGGGATAGATTGTGTGTGTAGGGTGTGGGTGTGATCCATTTTAAAAATTCTAAATCGGCCTGGCCTGTGGGGTCCACTGGTTTGACTGTCCCCCCGCCCCCTTAGGGGTCCCCTAGGGCCCGACTTAAGGCAGCGGTCTGTCCGGAAGCGTCTCTTTTCTCTTTCTCCCACGTGTATGCAGTGCAGTCAGTCCCTTCTGGCATATAGCCTTCTCTACTCACCCTCATTCACCCTCCCCCATGCCACAAGCACCCGACCACACACAGGCTGTACCTACTGGACAGACCTGTCTTCCTGATGAAGGTTAATGTGAGTGTACCAAGGGCTTCCTCACTGTTTCCCTGCAGGGAGTCCACCTCACCTCTTTGTGGTCACCTCCTCACCTTGCTCTCCCTTACCCTCTGACCTCCTGCCCTGGAGTTTTCAGGACTTAGAATTCCTATGCTGCTCCTAGACTCTCCGAGCAGGGTTGTTTCTTTGAACCTTCTCCTGGATGCTCTCCTTCCTTTTTCCTTGGCCTCCCCCCTCCCTCCCCCGAGATGTCCAAACAGTGTTCTTTGCTTTAACTTCCTGAAGTGTGCATTTCAATTCGTTCTTCTCTAGATGTTCGTAGAATCCATTGTCACCACCGTGGAAGAAGCAGTGTGTACATTGCCGACCCCGGGCCCCAAGACCCCCTGTCCCCTGGGTATTTCAGGCTTCCAAAGGGTGTGGTTAAATGGTACTTTTCCTTAGTTCCCCCAGTGTGCGTGTCAATTCGTCCTTCCCTGGACTTTGGTAGTGGAAACCATCCTGAAGAAGCAGTGAAGGTACATTTGAGTCATGGTGCCCCAAGCCCCCTGCCCTCTCCCCGCCAGACTAGCAGACACCATGAGCTCTTGGTATTTCTGACTTCCTACAGCGGCAGGGGGTCCTTGTGGCCCTGCAGGGTTGTAAAGTAGGGAAGCCTTAGAGTAGGTGGCCACGCCTTGGTGAACTCATGTGTTTGTCTGGTTTTGCATGCAGGGATGGGGTTGCGTGGTTGGCAAGACGTGGTAAGAAGCATCACTCGGAGGCCCGTTTCAGCTAGAAGAAGTTTTATTTCACTACACTCGGATGACTTCCTTCATCAGGCATGGATCTGCTCTAAGGTGAGGTGGGGACGGTGGGGATCTCCTGGAGTGTAGCTTGGAGGTGCTGGGAGCAAAGAGGAGGAGAGGATTGGAAAATGTCCAGGGAGTGTGGGGGACGCTTGGAAAGAATGAGTGGTGCAATTTTGAAAACTTAGGGGAGACCAACGCTTTGGGGGAGGAGGGCAGGGCTGAGCAGGTTCCCTGGCTGGTGGGTTCCAGTGAGCTGAGGCAGGTGCCCTGGCCCTGATCTGTGAAGTGCTGTGTTTGTGCATAGCAGACAGAGGCAGTTTTGGGCAAAGGATCCCACCAAGCCTTCCTCCCAGCTTCCTGGGCTGGCCCGGGCTGTTGAGGGAGGGCAGGGCTGGTGGGGGTGGGTCAGGGGAGTGGATGGCCAGCAGGTGGAGGGAGGTGGGCCCTGCAGAGCTGCGGAGGGTGTGTGGGGGGGGGAGGTCGGAGCTGGGCTCCAGGTCCCTGCAGGCCACCCAAGCCCGGGGGGCTCCTGGAGAAATGCAGAGAAGAGGAGGGCTCCTGGTGCTCTTCCTCTGGGAGAGAGGCAGTGGGTCCTTCTGGGCAGGCCAAGTTCAGTGTTTGGGACGTTTACCCCCCCGCCCCCCCGTGCGCCGTGCGCTGTGCAGCTGGGCTCTGGGCAGCGCTTGAAGCTGCCTTCTGACAGGCTTGTCTTTTTTAGGCTCCCTGCCAGCCGCCTGAGGGAGTCCCCCCTGGGGCCTTTGCCGCCCTGAGCGGCCAGGCATCTCGGGGGCGCGCAGGCGCGCGCACACGGAGGACCCGAGAACCGACCAGCCTCCCGGGTGAGTGAGCAAGGGGACCCGGCCGGATGGGCTGCAGCAGCCAGGGCTTGGGGCCTAGGCGCTGTGGAGTGGGCCACTTGGGAGGAGGACGTTCGGGCAGCCGCTAGGTGAGGCAGCGCCACCTCCACTGGGAGACCCGTGCTGGCGGGAAGGCCCCTGCACCCGCCTGGGGCGTGGCGCACCTCCCTAGCGGCCGGCCCGGAAAGGGGATAGTGGCGTCGGCGGCGGCGGCGGCGCGGCGGCGAGGCAGGAGCTTCAAGGCGGCGGCTTGCCTCCGCCCAGGGGTTTGTGTCAAGTCCCCCCGTTTTCGGTATTCGGAAGACTGTCAACCTCCAGGTGAGTTCCCTGTCCTAGCTTGCTTGTTTGCCTGCTGGCTGGCTTTCCTGGCTTGCCTTGGCTTCGCTTGTGATGGGTGCCTGGGCTCCCTGGGCTCTTGTTCCAAAGGGTAGGAGGCTTTAGTCTTGTTCGCCTTGATCTGTAGTCCGTCCGTGTTTCTAACGGGCTTGGCAAGCTGGGGGAATGGTGAAACTGGCTTGACTTTGCTTCCTGGCACACTTGTGCCTTTGGATGAGGTGTGTTGGTTTGTGTGAGGGGCAGAGAAATGGGTTTGGGATCAGGGCCAGGCATTTTGTAGCTTGGCTGTGTATTCTTGCAGGGGAAGCCCTTAGACCTTTTAGGGTCGTGTTAATTTCTCCCGGACACCTTTCTTTCTTTCTTTATGCGTTTGGGTCTTTGTGTATTTCTGTAACTCGGTAGGTAGTTGTAAACGTGTTTGTGGTCCTAGGTGTATGCAGGTATGTATTCATTGACTGGGTTCTCCGAGGAAGGTTGGTTTGGTATTTTCAGGCGAGGGACTCTCCCTTTGGGCCTGGGCAGTCATGGACAGTGACCGTCCTCCCGACCACTCCGTGCTGCCTGGGAAGCTGCGGGGACAGGCGCCTGCTGCCACACGCAGCAAGTTTTCTCCTGGAGCTTAAGCTGTCAAGGTTTTGGCCTGAGACCCCTTGAACTGTGATCCTGCCTTTTGTCTGCCTTCTGGGTGTCTGGGATTCTAGGCGTGAGACCCTGCAGGGGACTTGTTGGTTTTTAGAAGGAGAGCGTTGCCCTGTAGCTCATGCCGACCTGGTAGCTGGGGTCCCCCTGTCTCAGCCCCGCAAGGGCAGGAATGACATGTGTGCGCCCTCCTCGCTGGCTTTAGGTGTGTTTTGTGCTTCGGTAGCTTAGTTTGTTACTTTGGTGTTTTTCACTGGGATAGATTGTGTGTGTAGGGTGTGGGTGTGATCCATTTTAAAAATTCTAAATCGGCCTGGCCTGTGGGGTCCACTGGTTTGACTGTCCCCCCGCCCCCTTAGGGGTCCCCTAGGGCCCGACTTAAGGCAGCGGTCTGTCCGGAAGCGTCTCTTTTCTCTTTCTCCCACGTGTATGCAGTGCAGTCAGTCCCTTCTGGCATATAGCCTTCTCTACTCACCCTCATTCACCCTCCCCCATGCCACAAGCACCCGACCACACACAGGCTGTACCTACTGGACAGACCTGTCTTCCTGATGAAGGTTAATGTGAGTGTACCAAGGGCTTCCTCACTGTTTCCCTGCAGGGAGTCCACCTCACCTCTTTGTGGTCACCTCCTCACCTTGCTCTCCCTTACCCTCTGACCTCCTGCCCTGGAGTTTTCAGGACTTAGAATTCCTATGCTGCTCCTAGACTCTCCGAGCAGGGTTGTTTCTTTGAACCTTCTCCTGGATGCTCTCCTTCCTTTTTCCTTGGCCTCCCCCCTCCCTCCCCCGAGATGTCCAAACAGTGTTCTTTGCTTTAACTTCCTGAAGTGTGCATTTCAATTCGTTCTTCTCTAGATGTTCGTAGAATCCATTGTCACCACCGTGGAAGAAGCAGTGTGTACATTGCCGACCCCGGGCCCCAAGACCCCCTGTCCCCTGGGTATTTCAGGCTTCCAAAGGGTGTGGTTAAATGGTACTTTTCCTTAGTTCCCCCAGTGTGCGTGTCAATTCGTCCTTCCCTGGACTTTGGTAGTGGAAACCATCCTGAAGAAGCAGTGAAGGTACATTTGAGTCATGGTGCCCCAAGCCCCCTGCCCTCTCCCCGCCAGACTAGCAGACACCATGAGCTCTTGGTATTTCTGACTTCCTACAGCGGCAGGGGGTCCTTGTGGCCCTGCAGGGTTGTAAAGTAGGGAAGCCTTAGAGTAGGTGGCCACGCCTTGGTGAACTCATGTGTTTGTCTGGTTTTGCATGCAGGGATGGGGTTGCGTGGTTGGCAAGACGTGGTAAGAAGCATCACTCGGAGGCCCGTTTCAGCTAGAAGAAGTTTTATTTCACTACACTCGGATGACTTCCTTCATCAGGCATGGATCTGCTCTAAGGTGAGGTGGGGACGGTGGGGATCTCCTGGAGTGTAGCTTGGAGGTGCTGGGAGCAAAGAGGAGGAGAGGATTGGAAAATGTCCAGGGAGTGTGGGGGACGCTTGGAAAGAATGAGTGGTGCAATTTTGAAAACTTAGGGGAGACCAACGCTTTGGGGGAGGAGGGCAGGGCTGAGCAGGTTCCCTGGCTGGTGGGTTCCAGTGAGCTGAGGCAGGTGCCCTGGCCCTGATCTGTGAAGTGCTGTGTTTGTGCATAGCAGACAGAGGCAGTTTTGGGCAAAGGATCCCACCAAGCCTTCCTCCCAGCTTCCTGGGCTGGCCCGGGCTGTTGAGGGAGGGCAGGGCTGGTGGGGGTGGGTCAGGGGAGTGGATGGCCAGCAGGTGGAGGGAGGTGGGCCCTGCAGAGCTGCGGAGGGTGTGTGGGGGGGGGAGGTCGGAGCTGGGCTCCAGGTCCCTGCAGGCCACCCAAGCCCGGGGGGCTCCTGGAGAAATGCAGAGAAGAGGAGGGCTCCTGGTGCTCTTCCTCTGGGAGAGAGGCAGTGGGTCCTTCTGGGCAGGCCAAGTTCAGTGTTTGGGACGTTTACCCCCCCGCCCCCCCGTGCGCCGTGCGCTGTGCAGCTGGGCTCTGGGCAGCGCTTGAAGCTGCCTTCTGACAGGCTTGTCTTTTTTAGGCTCCCTGCCAGCCGCCTGAGGGAGTCCCCCCTGGGGCCTTTGCCGCCCTGAGCGGCCAGGCATCTCGGGGGCGCGCAGGCGCGCGCACACGGAGGACCCGAGAACCGACCAGCCTCCCGGGTGAGTGAGCAAGGGGACCCGGCCGGATGGGCTGCAGCAGCCAGGGCTTGGGGCCTCGGCGCTGTGGAGTGGGCCACTTGGGAGGAGGACGTTCGGGCAGCCGCTAGGTGAGGCAGCGCCACCTCCACTGGGAGACCCGTGCTGGCGGGAAGGCCCCTGCACCCGCCTGGGGCGTGGCGCACCTCCCTAGCGGCCGGCCCGGAAAGGGGATAGTGGCGTCGGCGGCGGCGGCGGCGCGGCGGCGAGGCAGGAGCTTCAAGGCGGCGGCTTGCCTCCGCCCAGGGGTTTGTGTCAAGTCCCCCCGTTTTCGGTATTCGGAAGACTGTCAACCTCCAGGTGAGTTCCCTGTCCTAGCTTGCTTGTTTGCCTGCTGGCTGGCTTTCCTGGCTTGCCTTGGCTTCGCTTGTGATGGGTGCCTGGGCTCCCTGGGCTCTTGTTCCAAAGGGTAGGAGGCTTTAGTCTTGTTCGCCTTGATCTGTAGTCCGTCCGTGTTTCTAACGGGCTTGGCAAGCTGGGGGAATGGTGAAACTGGCTTGACTTTGCTTCCTGGCACACTTGTGCCTTTGGATGAGGTGTGTTGGTTTGTGTGAGGGGCAGAGAAATGGGTTTGGGATCAGGGCCAGGCATTTTGTAGCTTGGCTGTGTATTCTTGCAGGGGAAGCCCTTAGACCTTTTAGGGTCGTGTTAATTTCTCCCGGACACCTTTCTTTCTTTCTTTATGCGTTTGGGTCTTTGTGTATTTCTGTAACTCGGTAGGTAGTTGTAAACGTGTTTGTGGTCCTAGGTGTATGCAGGTATGTATTCATTGACTGGGTTCTCCGAGGAAGGTTGGTTTGGTATTTTCAGGCGAGGGACTCTCCCTTTGGGCCTGGGCAGTCATGGACAGTGACCGTCCTCCCGACCACTCCGTGCTGCCTGGGAAGCTGCGGGGACAGGCGCCTGCTGCCACACGCAGCAAGTTTTCTCCTGGAGCTTAAGCTGTCAAGGTTTTGGCCTGAGACCCCTTGAACTGTGATCCTGCCTTTTGTCTGCCTTCTGGGTGTCTGGGATTCTAGGCGTGAGACCCTGCAGGGGACTTGTTGGTTTTTAGAAGGAGAGCGTTGCCCTGTAGCTCATGCCGACCTGGTAGCTGGGGTCCCCCTGTCTCAGCCCCGCAAGGGCAGGAATGACATGTGTGCGCCCTCCTCGCTGGCTTTAGGTGTGTTTTGTGCTTCGGTAGCTTAGTTTGTTACTTTGGTGTTTTTCACTGGGATAGATTGTGTGTGTAGGGTGTGGGTGTGATCCATTTTAAAAATTCTAAATCGGCCTGGCCTGTGGGGTCCACTGGTTTGACTGTCCCCCCGCCCCCTTAGGGGTCCCCTAGGGCCCGACTTAAGGCAGCGGTCTGTCCGGAAGCGTCTCTTTTCTCTTTCTCCCACGTGTATGCAGTGCAGTCAGTCCCTTCTGGCATATAGCCTTCTCTACTCACCCTCATTCACCCTCCCCCATGCCACAAGCACCCGACCACACACAGGCTGTACCTACTGGACAGACCTGTCTTCCTGATGAAGGTTAATGTGAGTGTACCAAGGGCTTCCTCACTGTTTCCCTGCAGGGAGTCCACCTCACCTCTTTGTGGTCACCTCCTCACCTTGCTCTCCCTTACCCTCTGACCTCCTGCCCTGGAGTTTTCAGGACTTAGAATTCCTATGCTGCTCCTAGACTCTCCGAGCAGGGTTGTTTCTTTGAACCTTCTCCTGGATGCTCTCCTTCCTTTTTCCTTGGCCTCCCCCCTCCCTCCCCCGAGATGTCCAAACAGTGTTCTTTGCTTTAACTTCCTGAAGTGTGCATTTCAATTCGTTCTTCTCTAGATGTTCGTAGAATCCATTGTCACCACCGTGGAAGAAGCAGTGTGTACATTGCCGACCCCGGGCCCCAAGACCCCCTGTCCCCTGGGTATTTCAGGCTTCCAAAGGGTGTGGTTAAATGGTACTTTTCCTTAGTTCCCCCAGTGTGCGTGTCAATTCGTCCTTCCCTGGACTTTGGTAGTGGAAACCATCCTGAAGAAGCAGTGAAGGTACATTTGAGTCATGGTGCCCCAAGCCCCCTGCCCTCTCCCCGCCAGACTAGCAGACACCATGAGCTCTTGGTATTTCTGACTTCCTACAGCGGCAGGGGGTCCTTGTGGCCCTGCAGGGTTGTAAAGTAGGGAAGCCTTAGAGTAGGTGGCCACGCCTTGGTGAACTCATGTGTTTGTCTGGTTTTGCATGCAGGGATGGGGTTGCGTGGTTGGCAAGACGTGGTAAGAAGCATCACTCGGAGGCCCGTTTCAGCTAGAAGAAGTTTTATTTCACTACACTCGGATGACTTCCTTCATCAGGCATGGATCTGCTCTAAGGTGAGGTGGGGACGGTGGGGATCTCCTGGAGTGTAGCTTGGAGGTGCTGGGAGCAAAGAGGAGGAGAGGATTGGAAAATGTCCAGGGAGTGTGGGGGACGCTTGGAAAGAATGAGTGGTGCAATTTTGAAAACTTAGGGGAGACCAACGCTTTGGGGGAGGAGGGCAGGGCTGAGCAGGTTCCCTGGCTGGTGGGTTCCAGTGAGCTGAGGCAGGTGCCCTGGCCCTGATCTGTGAAGTGCTGTGTTTGTGCATAGCAGACAGAGGCAGTTTTGGGCAAAGGATCCCACCAAGCCTTCCTCCCAGCTTCCTGGGCTGGCCCGGGCTGTTGAGGGAGGGCAGGGCTGGTGGGGGTGGGTCAGGGGAGTGGATGGCCAGCAGGTGGAGGGAGGTGGGCCCTGCAGAGCTGCGGAGGGTGTGTGGGGGGGGGAGGTCGGA
This sequence comes from Castor canadensis, assembly GCF_047511655.1. Taxonomy (NCBI): domain Eukaryota; kingdom Metazoa; phylum Chordata; class Mammalia; order Rodentia; family Castoridae; genus Castor; species Castor canadensis. The sequence continues at coordinate 62,608,932 of NC_133394.1, forward strand.
GCTGGGCTCCAGGTCCCTGCAGGCCACCCAAGCCCGGGGGGCTCCTGGAGAAATGCAGAGAAGAGGAGGGCTCCTGGTGCTCTTCCTCTGGGAGAGAGGCAGTGGGTCCTTCTGGGCAGGCCAAGTTCAGTGTTTGGGACGTTTACCCCCCCCCCGTGCGCCGTGCGCTGTGCAGCTGGGCTCTGGGCAGCGCTTGAAGCTGCCTTCTGACAGGCTTGTCTTTTTTAGGCTCCCTGCCAGCCGCCTGAGGGAGTCCCCCCTGGGGCCTTTGCCGCCCTGAGCGGCCAGGCATCTCGGGGGCGCGCAGGCGCGCGCACACGGAGGACCCGAGAACCGACCAGCCTCCCGGGTGAGTGAGCAAGGGGACCCGGCCGGATGGGCTGCAGCAGCCAGGGCTTGGGGCCTAGGCGCTGTGGAGTGGGCCACTTGGGAGGAGGACGTTCGGGCAGCCGCTAGGTGAGGCAGCGCCACCTCCACTGGGAGACCCTTGCTGGCGGGAAGGCCCCTGCACCCGCCTGGGGCGTGGCGCACCTCCCTAGCGGCCGGCCCGGAAAGGGGATGGTGGCGTCGGCGGCGGCGGCGGCGCGGCGGCGAGGCAGGAGCTTCAAGGCGGCGGCTTGCCTCCGCCCAGGGGTTTGTGTCAAGTCCCCCCGTTTTCGGTATTCGGAAGACTGTCAACCTCCAGGTGAGTTCCCTGTCCTAGCTTGCTTGTTTGCCTGCTTGCTGGCTTTCCTGGCTTGCCTTGGCTTGGCTTGTGATGGGTGCCTGGGCTCCCTGGGCTCTTGTTCCAAAGGGCAGGAGGCTTTAGTCTTGTTCGCCTTGCTCTGTAGTCCGTCCGTGTTTCTAACGGGCTTGGCAAGCTGGGGGAATGGTGAAACTGGCTTGACTTTGCTTCCTGGCACACTTGTGCCTTTGGATGAGGTGTGTTGGTTTGTGTGAGGGGCAGAGAAATGGGTTTGGGATCAGGGCCAGGCATTTTGTAGCTTGGCTGTGTATTCTTGCAGGGGAAGCCCTTAGACCTTTTAGGGTCGTGTTAATTTCTCCCGGACACCTTTCTTTCTTTCTTTATGCGTTTGGGTCTTTGTGTATTTCTGTAACTCGGTAGGTAGTTGTAAACGTGTTTGTGGTCCTAGGTGTATGCAGGTATGTATTCATTGACTGGGTTCTCCGAGGAAGGTTGGTTTGGTATTTTCAGGCGAGGGACTCTCCCTTTGGGCCTGGGCAGTCATGGACAGTGACCGTCCTCCCGACCACTCCGTGCTGCCTGGGAAGCTGCGGGGACAGGCGCCTGCTGCCACACGCAGCAAGTTTTCTCCTGGAGCTTAAGCTGTCAAGGTTTTGGCCTGAGACCCCTTGAACTGTGATCCTGCCTTTTGTCTGCCTTCTGGGTGTCTGGGATTCTAGGCGTGAGACCCTGCAGGGGACTTGTTGGTTTTTAGAAGGAGAGCGTTGCCCTGTAGCTCATGCCGACCTGGTAGCTGGGGTCCCCCTGTCTCAGCCCCGCAAGGGCAGGAATGACATGTGTGCGCCCTCCTCGCTGGCTTTAGGTGTGTTTTGTGCTTCGGTAGCTTAGTTTGTTACTTTGGTGTTTTTCACTGGGATAGATTGTGTGTGTAGGGTGTGGGTGTGATCCATTTTAAAAATTCTAAATCGGCCTGGCCTGTGGGGTCCACTGGTTTGACTGTCCCCCCGCCCCCTTAGGGGTCCCCTAGGGCCCGACTTAAGGCAGCGGTCTGTCCGGAAGCGTCTCTTTTCTCTTTCTCCCACGTGTATGCAGTGCAGTCAGTCCCTTCTGGCATATAGCCTTCTCTACTCACCCTCATTCACCCTCCCCCATGCCACAAGCACCCGACCACACACAGGCTGTACCTACTGGACAGACCTGTCTTCCTGATGAAGGTTAATGTGAGTGTACCAAGGGCTTCCTCACTGTTTCCCTGCAGGGAGTCCACCTCACCTCTTTGTGGTCACCTCCTCACCTTGCTCTCCCTTACCCTCTGACCTCCTGCCCTGGAGTTTTCAGGACTTAGAATTCCTATGCTGCTCCTAGACTCTCCGAGCAGGGTTGTTTCTTTGAACCTTCTCCTGGATGCTCTCCTTCCTTTTTCCTTGGCCTCCCCCCTCCCTCCCCCGAGATGTCCAAACAGTGTTCTTTGCTTTAACTTCCTGAAGTGTGCATTTCAATTCGTTCTTCTCTAGATGTTCGTAGAATCCATTGTCACCACCGTGGAAGAAGCAGTGTGTACATTGCCGACCCCGGGCCCCAAGACCCCCTGTCCCCTGGGTATTTCAGGCTTCCAAAGGGTGTGGTTAAATGGTACTTTTCCTTAGTTCCCCCAGTGTGCGTGTCAATTCGTCCTTCCCTGGACTTTGGTAGTGGAAACCATCCTGAAGAAGCAGTGAAGGTACATTTGAGTCATGGTGCCCCAAGCCCCCTGCCCTCTCCCCGCCAGACTAGCAGACACCATGAGCTCTTGGTATTTCTGACTTCCTACAGCGGCAGGGGGTCCTTGTGGCCCTGCAGGGTTGTAAAGTAGGGAAGCCTTAGAGTAGGTGGCCACGCCTTGGTGAACTCATGTGTTTGTCTGGTTTTGCATGCAGGGATGGGGTTGCGTGGTTGGCAAGACGTGGTAAGAAGCATCACTCGGAGGCCCGTTTCAGCTAGAAGAAGTTTTATTTCACTACACTCGGATGACTTCCTTCATCAGGCATGGATCTGCTCTAAGGTGAGGTGGGGACGGTGGGGATCTCCTGGAGTGTAGCTTGGAGGTGCTGGGAGCAAAGAGGAGGAGAGGATTGGAAAATGTCCAGGGAGTGTGGGGGACGCTTGGAAAGAATGAGTGGTGCAATTTTGAAAACTTAGGGGAGACCAACGCTTTGGGGGAGGAGGGCAGGGCTGAGCAGGTTCCCTGGCTGGTGGGTTCCAGTGAGCTGAGGCAGGTGCCCTGGCCCTGATCTGTGAAGTGCTGTGTTTGTGCATAGCAGACAGAGGCAGTTTTGGGCAAAGGATCCGACCAAGCCTTCCTCCCAGCTTCCTGGGCTGGCCCGGGCTGTTGAGGGAGGGCAGGGCTGGTGGGGGTGGGTCAGGGGAGTGGATGGCCAGCAGGTGGAGGGAGGTGGGCCCTGCAGAGCTGCGGAGGGTGTGTGGGGGGGGGAGGTCGGAGCTGGGCTCCAGGTCCCTGCAGGCCACCCAAGCCCGGGGGGCTCCTGGAGAAATGCAGAGAAGAGGAGGGCTCCTGGTGCTCTTCCTCTGGGAGAGAGGCAGTGGGTCCTTCTGGGCAGGCCAAGTTCAGTGTTTGGGACGTTTACCCCCCCCCCGTGCGCCGTGCGCTGTGCAGCTGGGCTCTGGGCAGCGCTTGAAGCTGCCTTCTGACAGGCTTGTCTTTTTTAGGCTCCCTGCCAGCCGCCTGAGGGAGTCCCCCCTGGGGCCTTTGCCGCCCTGAGCAGCCAGGCATCTCGGGGGCGCGCAGGCGCGCGCACACGGAGGACCCGAGAACCGACCAGCCTCCCGGGTGAGTGAGCAAGGGGACCCGGCCGGATGGGCTGCAGCAGCCAGGGCTTGGGGCCTCGGCGCTGTGGAGTGGGCCACTTGGGAGGAGGACGTTCGGGCAGCCGCTAGGTGAGGCAGCGCCACCTCCACTGGGAGACCCTTGCTGGCGGGAAGGCCCCTGCACCCGCCTGGGGCGTGGCGCACCTCCCTAGCGGCCGGCCCGGAAAGGGGATGGTGGCGTCGGCGGCGGCGGCGGCGCGGCGGCGAGGCAGGAGCTTCAAGGCGGCGGCTTGCCTCCGCCCAGGGGTTTGTGTCAAGTCCCCCCGTTTTCGGTATTCGGAAGACTGTCAACCTCCAGGTGAGTTCCCTGTCCTAGCTTGCTTGTTTGCCTGCTTGCTGGCTTTCCTGGCTTGCCTTGGCTTGGCTTGTGATGGGTGCCTGGGCTCCCTGGGCTCTTGTTCCAAAGGGCAGGAGGCTTTAGTCTTGTTCGCCTTGCTCTGTAGTCCGTCCGTGTTTCTAACGGGCTTGGCAAGCTGGGGGAATGGTGAAACTGGCTTGACTTTGCTTCCTGGCACACTTGTGCCTTTGGATGAGGTGTGTTGGTTTGTGTGAGGGGCAGAGAAATGGGTTTGGGATCAGGGCCAGGCATTTTGTAGCTTGGCTGTGTATTCTTGCAGGGGAAGCCCTTAGACCTTTTAGGGTCGTGTTAATTTCTCCCGGACACCTTTCTTTCTTTCTTTATGCGTTTGGGTCTTTGTGTATTTCTGTAACTCGGTAGGTAGTTGTAAACGTGTTTGTGGTCCTAGGTGTATGCAGGTATGTATTCATTGACTGGGTTCTCCGAGGAAGGTTGGTTTGGTATTTTCAGGCGAGGGACTCTCCCTTTGGGCCTGGGCAGTCATGGACAGTGACCGTCCTCCCGACCACTCCGTGCTGCCTGGGAAGCTGCGGGGACAGGCGCCTGCTGCCACACGCAGCAAGTTTTCTCCTGGAGCTTAAGCTGTCAAGGTTTTGGCCTGAGACCCCTTGAACTGTGATCCTGCCTTTTGTCTGCCTTCTGGGTGTCTGGGATTCTAGGCGTGAGACCCTGCAGGGGACTTGTTGGTTTTTAGAAGGAGAGCGTTGCCCTGTAGCTCATGCCGACCTGGTAGCTGGGGTCCCCCTGTCTCAGCCCCGCAAGGGCAGGAATGACATGTGTGCGCCCTCCTCGCTGGCTTTAGGTGTGTTTTGTGCTTCGGTAGCTTAGTTTGTTACTTTGGTGTTTTTCACTGGGATAGATTGTGTGTGTAGGGTGTGGGTGTGATCCATTTTAAAAATTCTAAATCGGCCTGGCCTGTGGGGTCCACTGGTTTGACTGTCCCCCCGCCCCCTTAGGGGTCCCCTAGGGCCCGACTTAAGGCAGCGGTCTGTCCGGAAGCGTCTCTTTTCTCTTTCTCCCACGTGTATGCAGTGCAGTCAGTCCCTTCTGGCATATAGCCTTCTCTACTCACCCTCATTCACCCTCCCCCATGCCACAAGCACCCGACCACACACAGGCTGTACCTACTGGACAGACCTGTCTTCCTGATGAAGGTTAATGTGAGTGTACCAAGGGCTTCCTCACTGTTTCCCTGCAGGGAGTCCACCTCACCTCTTTGTGGTCACCTCCTCACCTTGCTCTCCCTTACCCTCTGACCTCCTGCCCTGGAGTTTTCAGGACTTAGAATTCCTATGCTGCTCCTAGACTCTCCGAGCAGGGTTGTTTCTTTGAACCTTCTCCTGGATGCTCTCCTTCCTTTTTCCTTGGCCTCCCCCCTCCCTCCCCCGAGATGTCCAAACAGTGTTCTTTGCTTTAACTTCCTGAAGTGTGCATTTCAATTCGTTCTTCTCTAGATGTTCGTAGAATCCATTGTCACCACCGTGGAAGAAGCAGTGTGTACATTGCCGACCCCGGGCCCCAAGACCCCCTGTCCCCTGGGTATTTCAGGCTTCCAAAGGGTGTGGTTAAATGGTACTTTTCCTTAGTTCCCCCAGTGTGCGTGTCAATTCGTCCTTCCCTGGACTTTGGTAGTGGAAACCATCCTGAAGAAGCAGTGAAGGTACATTTGAGTCATGGTGCCCCAAGCCCCCTGCCCTCTCCCCGCCAGGCTAGCAGACACCATGAGCTCTTGGTATTTCTGACTTCCTACTGCGGCAGGGGGTCCTTGTGGCCCTGCAGGGTTGTAAAGTAGGGAAGCCTTAGAGTAGGTGGCCACGCCTTGGTGAACTCATGTGTTTGTCTGGTTTTGCATGCAGGGATGGGGTTGCGTGGTTGGCAAGACGTGGTAAGAAGCATCACTCGGAGGCCCGTTTCAGCTAGAAGAAGTTTTATTTCACTACACTCGGATGACTTCCTTCATCAGGCATGGATCTGCTCTAAGGTGAGGTGGGGACGGTGGGGATCTCCTGGAGTGTAGCTTGGAGGTGCTGGGAGCAAAGAGGAGGAGAGGATTGGAAAATGTCCAGGGAGTGTGGGGGACGCTTGGAAAGAATGAGTGGTGCAATTTTGAAAACTTAGGGGAGACCAACGCTTTGGGGGAGGAGGGCAGGGCTGAGCAGGTTCCCTGGCTGGTGGGTTCCAGTGAGCTGAGGCAGGTGCCCTGGCCCTGATCTGTGAAGTGCTGTGTTTGTGCATAGCAGACAGAGGCAGTTTTGGGCAAAGGATCCCACCAAGCCTTCCTCCCAGCTTCCTGGGCTGGCCCGGGCTGTTGAGGGAGGGCAGGGCTGGTGGGAGTTGGGCAGGGGAGTGGATGGCCAGCAGGTGGAGGGAGGTGGGCCCTGCAGAGCTGCGGAGGGTTGGGGGGGGAGGTCGGAGTTGGGCTCCAGGTCCTGCAGGCCACCCAAGCCCGGGGGGCTCCTGGAGAAATGCAGAGAAGAGGAGGGCTCCTGGTGCTCTTCCTCTGGGAGAGAGGCAGTGGGTCCTTCTGGGCAGGCCAAGTTCAGTGTTTGGGACGTTTACCCCCCCGCCCCCCCGTGCGCTGTGCAGCTGGGCTCTGGGCAGCGCTTGAAGCTGCCTTCTGACAGGCTTGTCTTTTTTAGGCTCCCTGCCAGCCGCCTGAGGGAGTCCCCCCTGGGGCCTTTGCCGCCCTGAGCGGCCAGGCATCTCGGGGGCGCGCAGGCGCGCACACATGGAGGACCCGAGAACCGACCAGCCTCGGTGGGTGAGTGAGCAAGGGGACCCGGCCGCATGGGCTGCAACAGCCAGGGCTTGGGGCCTTGGCGCTGTGGAGTGGGCCACTTGGGAGGAGGACGTTCGGGCAGCCGCTAGGTGAGGCAGCGCCACCTCCACTGGGAAACCCGTGCTGGCGGGAAGGCGCCTGCACCCACCTGGGGGGTGGTGCACCTCCCTAGCGGCCGGCCCGGGAAGGGGGCGGTGGCGGCGGTGGCGGCGGTGGCGGCGGCGGCGAGGCAGGCGCTTCAAGGCGGCGGCTTTCCTCAGGCCAGGGGTTTGTGTCAAGTCCCCCCGTATTGGGTATTCGGAAGCCTGTCAACCTACAGGTGATTTCCCTGTCCTAGCTTGCTTGTTTGCCTGCTTGCTGGCTTTCCTGGCTTGCCTTGGCTTGGCTTGTGATGGGTGCCTGGCCTCCCTGGGCTCTTGTTCCAAAGGGCAGGAGGCTTTAGTCTTGTTCGCCTTGCTCTGTAGTCCGTCCGTGTTTCTAACGGGCTTGGCAAGCTGGGGGAATGGTGAAACTGGCTTGACTTTGCTTCCTGGCACACTTGTGCCTTTGGATGAGGTGTGTTGGTTAGTGTGAGGGGCAGAGAAATGGGTTTGGGATCAGGGCCAGACATTTTGTAGCTTGGCTGTGTATTCTTGCAGGGGAAGCCCTTAGACCTTTTAGGGTCGTGTTAATTTCTCCCGGACACCTTTCTTTCTTTCTTTATGCGTTTGGGTCTTTGTGTATTTCTGTAACTCGGTAGGTAGTTGTAAACGTATTTGTGGTCCTAGGTGTATGTAGGTATGTATTCATTGACTGGGTTCTCCGAGGAAGGTTGGTTTGGTATTTTCAGGCGAGGGACTCTCCCTTTGGGCCTGGGCAGTCATGGACAGTGACCGTCCTCCCGACCACTCCGTGCTGCCTGGGAAGCTGCGGGGACAGGCGCCTGCTGCCACACGCAGCAAGTTTTCTCCTGGAGCTTAAGCTGTCAAGGTTTTGGCCTGAGACCCCTTGAACTGTGATCCTGCCTTTTGTCTGCCTTCTGGGTGTCTGGGATTCTAGGCGTGAGACCCTGCAGGGGACTTGTTGGTTTTTAGAAGGAGAGCGTTGCCCTGTAGCTCATGCCGACCTGGTAGCTGGGGTCCCCCTGTCTCAGCCCCGCAAGGGCAGGAATGACGTGTGCGCCCTCCTCGCTGGCTTTAGGTGTGTTTTGTGCTTCGGTAGCTTAGTTTGTTACTTTGGTGTTTTTCACTGGGATAGATTGTGTGTGTAGGGTGTGGGTGTGATCCATTTTAAAAATTCTAAATCGGCCTGGCCTGTGGGGTCCACTGGTTTGACTGTCCCCCCGCCCCCTTAGGGGTCCCCTAGGGCCCGACTTAAGGCAGCGGTCTGTCCGGAAGCGTCTCTTTTCTCTTTCTCCCACGTGTATGCAGTGCAGTCAGTCCCTTCTGGCATATAGCCTTCTCTACTCACCCTCATTCACCCTCCCCCATGCCACAAGCACCCGACCACACACAGGCTGTACCTACTGGACAGACCTGTCTTCCTGATGAAGGTTAATGTGAGTGTACCAAGGGCTTCCTCACTGTTTCCCTGCAGGGAGTCCACCTCACCTCTTTGTGGTCACCTCCTCACCTTGCTCTCCCTTACCCTCTGACCTCCTGCCCTGGAGTTTTCAGGACTTAGAATTCCTATGCTGCTCCTAGACTCTCCGAGCAGGGTTGTTTCTTTGAACCTTCTCCTGGATGCTCTCCTTCCTTTTTCCTTGGCCTCCCCCCTCCCTCCCCCGAGATGTCCAAACAGTGTTCTTTGCTTTAACTTCCTGAAGTGTGCATTTCAATTCGTTCTTCTCTAGATGTTCGTAGAATCCATTGTCACCACCGTGGAAGAAGCAGTGTGTACATTGCCGACCCCGGGCCCCAAGACCCCCTGTCCCCTGGGTATTTCAGGCTTCCAAAGGGTGTGGTTAAATGGTACTTTTCCTTAGTTCCCCCAGTGTGCGTGTCAATTCGTCCTTCCCTGGACTTTGGTAGTGGAAACCATCCTGAAGAAGCAGTGAAGGTACATTTGAGTCATGGTGCCCCAAGCCCCCTGCCCTCTCCCCGCCAGACTAGCAGACACCATGAGCTCTTGGTATTTCTGACTTCCTACAGCGGCAGGGGGTCCTTGTGGCCCTGCAGGGTTGTAAAGTAGGGAAGCCTTAGAGTAGGTGGCCACGCCTTGGTGAACTCATGTGTTTGTCTGGTTTTGCATGCAGGGATGGGGTTGCGTGGTTGGCAAGACGTGGTAAGAAGCATCACTCGGAGGCCCGTTTCAGCTAGAAGAAGTTTTATTTCACTACACTCGGATGACTTCCTTCATCAGGCATGGATCTGCTCTAAGGTGAGGTGGGGACGGTGGGGATCTCCTGGAGTGTAGCTTGGAGGTGCTGGGAGCAAAGAGGAGGAGAGGATTGGAAAATGTCCAGGGAGTGTGGGGGACGCTTGGAAAGAATGAGTGGTGCAATTTTGAAAACTTAGGGGAGACCAACGCTTTGGGGGAGGAGGGCAGGGCTGAGCAGGTTCCCTGGCTGGTGGGTTCCAGTGAGCTGAGGCAGGTGCCCTTGCCCTGATCTGTGAAGTGCTGTGTTTGTGCATAGCAGACAGAGGCAGTTTTGGGCAAAGGATCCCACCAAGCCTTCCTCCCAGCTTCCTGGGCTGGCCCGGGCTGTTGAGGGAGGGCAGGGCTGGTGGGAGTTGGGCAGGGGAGTGGATGGCCAGCAGGTGGAGGGAGGTGGGCCCTGCAGAGCTGCGGAGGGTTGGGGGGGGAGGTCGGAGTTGGGCTCCAGGTCCCTGCAGGCCACCCAAGCCCGGGGGGCTCCTGGAGAAATGCAGAGAAGAGGAGGGCTCCTGGTGCTCTTCCTCTGGGAGAGAGGCAGTGGGTCCTTCTGGGCAGGCCAAGTTCAGTGTTTGGGACGTTTACCCCCCCGCCCCCCCGTGCGCTGTGCAGCTGGGCTCTGGGCAGCGCTTGAAGCTGCCTTCTGACAGGCTTGTCTTTTTTAGGCTCCCTGCCAGCCGCCTGAGGGAGTCCCCCCTGGGGCCTTTGCCGCCCTGAGCGGCCAGGCATCTCGGGGGCGCGCAGGCGCGCACACACGGAGGACCCGAGAACCGACCAGCCTCGGTGGGTGAGTGAGCAAGGGGACCCGGCCGCATGGGCTGCAACAGCTAGGGCTTGGGGCCTTGGCGCTGTGGAGTGGGCCACTTGGGAGGAGGACGTTCGGGCAGCCGCTAGGTGAGGCAGCGCCACCTCCACTGGGAAACCCGTGCTGGCGGGAAGGCGCCTGCACCCACCTGGGGGGTGGTGCACCTCCCTAGCGGCCGGCCCGGGAAGGGGGCGGTGGCGGCGGTGGCGGCGGCGGCGAGGCAGGCGCTTCAAGGCGGCGGCTTTCCTCAGGCCAGGGGTTTGTGTCAAGTCCCCCCGTATTCGGTATTCGGAAGCCTGTCAACCTCCAGGTGATTTCCCTGTCCTAGCTTGCTTGTTTGCCTGCTTGCTGGCTTTCCTGGCTTGCCTTGGCTTGGCTTGTGATGGGTGCCTGGGCTCCCTGGGCTCTTGTTCCAAAGGGCAGGAGGCTTTAGTCTTGTTCGCCTTGCTCTGTAGTCCGTCCGTGTTTCTAAAGGGCTTGGCAAGCTGGGGGAATGGTGAAACTGGCTTGACTTTGCTTCCTGGCACACTTGTGCCTTTGGATGAGGTGTGTTGGTTAGTGTGAGGGGCAGAGAAATGGGTTTGGGATCAGGGCCAGGCATTTTGTAGCTTGGCTGTGTATTCTTGCAGGGGAAGCCCTTAGACCTTTTAGGGTCGTGTTAATTTCTCCCGGACGCCTTTCTTTCTTTCTTTATGCGTTTGGGTCTTTGTGTATTTCTGTAACTCGGTAGGTAGTTGTAAACGTATTTGTGGTCCTAGGTGTATGTAGGTATGTATTCATTGACTGGGTTCTCCGAGGAAGGTTGGTTTGGTATTTTCAGGCGAGGGACTCTCCCTTTGGGCCTGGGCAGTCATGGACAGTGACCGTCCTCACGACCACTCCGTGCTGCCTGGGAAGCTGCGGGGACAGGCGCCTGCTGCCACACGCAGCAAGTTTTCTCCTGGAGCTTAAGCTGTCAAGGTTTTGGCCTGAGACCCCTTGAACTGTGATCCTGCCTTTTGTCTGCCTTCTGGGTGTCTGGGATTCTAGGCGTGAGACCCTGCAGGGGACTTGTTGGTTTTTAGAAGGAGAGCGTTGCCCTGTAGCTCATGCCGACCTGGTAGCTGGGGTCCCCCTGTCTCAGCCCCGCAAGGGCAGGAATGACATGTGTGCGCCCTCCTCGCTGGCTTTAGGTGTGTTTTGTGCTTCGGTAGCTTAGTTTGTTACTTTGGTGTTTTTCACTGGGATAGATTGTGTGTGTAGGGTGTGGGTGTGATCCATTTTAAAAATTCTAAATCGGCCTGGCCTGTGGGGTCCACTGGTTTGACTGTCCCCCCGCCCCCTTAGGGGTCCCCTAGGGCCCGACTTAAGGCAGCGGTCTGTCCGGAAGCGTCTCTTTTCTCTTTCTCCCACGTGTATGCAGTGCAGTCAGTCCCTTCTGGCATATAGCCTTCTCTACTCACCCTCATTCACCCTCCCCCATGCCACAAGCACCCGACCACACACAGGCTGTACCTACTGGACAGACCTGTCTTCCTGATGAAGGTTAATGTGAGTGTACCAAGGGCTTCCTCACTGTTTCCCTGCAGGGAGTCCACCTCACCTCTTTGTGGTCACCTCCTCACCTTGCTCTCCCTTACCCTCTGACCTCCTGCCCTGGAGTTTTCAGGACTTAGAATTCCTATGCTGCTCCTAGACTCTCCGAGCAGGGTTGTTTCTTTGAACCTTCTCCTGGATGCTCTCCTTCCTTTTTCCTTGGCCTCCCCCCTCCCTCCCCCGAGATGTCCAAACAGTGTTCTTTGCTTTAACTTCCTGAAGTGTGCATTTCAATTCGTTCTTCGCTAGATGTTCGTAGAATCCATTGTCACCACCGTGGAAGAAGCAGTGTGTACATTGCCGACCCCGGGCCCCAAGACCCCCTGTCCCCTGGGTATTTCAGGCTTCCAAAGGGTGTGGTTAAATGGTACTTTTCCTTAGTTCCCCCAGTGTGCGTGTCAATTCGTCCTTCCCTGGACTTTGGTAGTGGAAACCATCCTGAAGAAGCAGTGAAGGTACATTTGAGTCATGGTGCCCCAAGCCCCCTGCCCTCTCCCCGCCAGACTAGCAGACACCATGAGCTCTTGGTATTTCTGACTTCCTACAGCGGCAGGGGGTCCTTGTGGCCCTGCAGGGTTGTAAAGTAGGGAAGCCTTAGAGTAGGTGGCCACGCCTTGGTGAACTCATGTGTTTGTCTGGTTTTGCATGCAGGGATGGGGTTGCGTGGTTGGCAAGACGTGGTAAGAAGCATCACTCGGAGGCCCGTTTCAGCTAGAAGAAGTTTTATTTCACTACACTCGGATGACTTCCTTCATCAGGCATGGATCTGCTCTAAGGTGAGGTGGGGACGGTGGGGATCTCCTGGAGTGTAGCTTGGAGGTGCTGGGAGCAAAGAGGAGGAGAGGATTGGAAAATGTCCAGGGAGTGTGGGGGACGCTTGGAAAGAATGAGTGGTGCAATTTTGAAAACTTAGGGGAGACCAACGCTTTGGGGGAGGAGGGCAGGGCTGAGCAGGTTCCCTGGCTGGTGGGTTCCAGTGAGCTGAGGCAGGTGCCCTGGCCCTGATCTGTGAAGTGCTGTGTTTGTGCATAGCAGACAGAGGCAGTTTTGGGCAAAGGATCCCACCAAGCCTTCCTCCCAGCTTCCTGGGCTGGCCCGGGCTGTTGAGGGAGGGCAGGGCTGGTGGGAGTTGGGCAGGGGAGTGGATGGCCAGCAGGTGGAGGGAGGTGGGCCCTGCAGAGCTGCGGAGGGTTGGGGGGGGAGGTCGGAGTTGGGCTCCAGGTCCCTGCAGGCCACCCAAGCCCGGGGGGCTCCTGGAGAAATGCAGAGAAGAGGAGGGCTCCTGGTGCTCTTCCTCTGGGAGAGAGGCAGTGGGTCCTTCTGGGCAGGCCAAGTTCAGTGTTTGGGACGTTTACCCCCCCGCCCCCCGTGCGCTGTGCAGCTGGGCTCTGGGCAGCGCTTGAAGCTGCCTTCTGACAGGCTTGTCTTTTTTAGGCTCCCTGCCAGCCGCCTGAGGGAGTCCCCCCTGGGGCCTTTGCCGCCCTGAGCGGCCAGGCATCTCGGGGGCGCGCAGGCGCGCACACACGGAGGACCCGAGAACCGACCAGCCTCGGTGGGTGAGTGAGCAAGGGACCCGGCCGCATGGGCTGCAACAGCTAGGGCTTGGGGCCTTGGCGCTGTGGAGTGGGCCACTTGGGAGGAGGACGTTCGGGCAGCCGCTAGGTGAGGCAGCGCCACCTCCACTGGGAAACCCGTGCTGGCGGGAAGGCGCCTGCACCCACCTGGGGGGTGGTGCACCTCCCTAGCGGCCGGCCCGGGAAGGGGGCGGTGGCGGCGGTGGCGGCGGCGGCGAGGCAGGCGCTTCAAGGCGGCGGCTTTCCTCAGGCCAGGGTTTGTGTCAAGTCCCCCCGTATTCGGTATTCGGAAGCCTGTCAACCTACAGGTGATTTCCCTGTCCTAGCTTGCTTGTTTGCCTGCTTGCTGGCTTTCCTGGCTTGCCTTGGCTTGGCTTGTGATGGGTGCCTGGGCTCCCTGGGCTCTTGTTCCAAAGGGCAGGAGGCTTTAGTCTTGTTCGCCTTGCTCTGTAGTCCGTCCGTGTTTCTAAAGGGCTTGGCAAGCTGGGGGAATGGTGAAACTGGCTTGACTTTGCTTCCTGGCACACTTGTGCCTTTGGATGAGGTGTGTTGGTTAGTGTGAGGGGCAGAGAAATGGGTTTGGGATCAGGGCCAGGCATTTTGTAGCTTGGCTGTGTATTCTTGCAGGGGAAGCCCTTAGACCTTTTAGGGTCGTGTTAATTTCTCCCGGACGCCTTTCTTTCTTTCTTTATGCGTTTGGGTCTTTGTGTATTTCTGTAACTCGGTAGGTAGTTGTAAACGTATTTGTGGTCCTAGGTGTATGTAGGTATGTATTCATTGACTGGGTTCTCCGAGGAAGGTTGGTTTGGTATTTTCAGGCGAGGGACTCTCCCTTTGGGCCTGGGCAGTCATGGACAGTGACCGTCCTCCCGACCACTCCGTGCTGCCTGGGAAGCTGCGGGGACAGGCGCCTGCTGCCACACGCAGCAAGTTTTCTCCTGGAGCTTAAGCTGTCAAGGTTTTGGCCTGAGACCCCTTGAACTGTGATCCTGCCTTTTGTCTGCCTTCTGGGTGTCTGGGATTCTAGGCGTGAGACCCTGCAGGGGACTTGTTGGTTTTTAGAAGGAGAGCGTTGCCCTGTAGCTCATGCCGACCTGGTAGCTGGGGTCCCCCTGTCTCAGCCCCGCAAGGGCAGGAATGACATGTGTGCGCCCTCCTCGCTGGCTTTAGGTGTGTTTTGTGCTTCGGTAGCTTAGTTTGTTACTTTGGTGTTTTTCACTGGGATAGATTGTGTGTGTAGGGTGTGGGTGTGATCCATTTTAAAAATTCTAAATCGGCCTGGCCTGTGGGGTCCACTGGTTTGACTGTCCCCCCGCCCCCTTAGGGGTCCCCTAGGGCCCGACTTAAGGCAGCGGTCTGTCCGGAAGCGTCTCTTTTCTCTTTCTCCCACGTGTATGCAGTGCAGTCAGTCCCTTCTGGCATATAGCCTTCTCTACTCACCCTCATTCACCCTCCCCCATGCCACAAGCACCCGACCACACACAGGCTGTACCTACTGGACAGACCTGTCTTCCTGATGAAGGTTAATGTGAGTGTACCAAGGGCTTCCTCACTGTTTCCCTGCAGGGAGTCCACCTCACCTCTTTGTGGTCACCTCCTCACCTTGCTCTCCCTTACCCTCTGACCTCCTGCCCTGGAGTTTTCAGGACTTAGAATTCCTATGCTGCTCCTAGACTCTCCGAGCAGGGTTGTTTCTTTGAACCTTCTCCTGGATGCTCTCCTTCCTTTTTCCTTGGCCTCCCCCCTCCCTCCCCCGAGATGTCCAAACAGTGTTCTTTGCTTTAACTTCCTGAAGTGTGCATTTCAATTCGTTCTTCTCTAGATGTTCGTAGAATCCATTGTCACCACCGTGGAAGAAGCAGTGTGTACATTGCCGACCCCGGGCCCCAAGACCCCCTGTCCCCTGGGTATTTCAGGCTTCCAAAGGGTGTGGTTAAATGGTACTTTTCCTTAGTTCCCCCAGTGTGCGTGTCAATTCGTCCTTCCCTGGACTTTGGTAGTGGAAACCATCCTGAAGAAGCAGTGAAGGTACATTTGAGTCATGGTGCCCCAAGCCCCCTGCCCTCTCCCCGCCAGACTAGCAGACACCATGAGCTCTTGGTATTTCTGACTTCCTACAGCGGCAGGGGGTCCTTGTGGCCCTGCAGGGTTGTAAAGTAGGGAAGCCTTAGAGTAGGTGGCCACGCCTTGGTGAACTCATGTGTTTGTCTGGTTTTGCATGCAGGGATGGGGTTGCGTGGTTGGCAAGACGTGGTAAGAAGCATCACTCGGAGGCCCGTTTCAGCTAGAAGAAGTTTTATTTCACTACACTCGGATGACTTCCTTCATCAGGCATGGATCTGCTCTAAGGTGAGGTGGGGACGGTGGGGATCTCCTGGAGTGTAGCTTGGAGGTGCTGGGAGCAAAGAGGAGGAGAGGATTGGAAAATGTCCAGGGAGTGTGGGGGACGCTTGGAAAGAATGAGTGGTGCAATTTTGAAAACTTAGGGGAGACCAACGCTTTGGGGGAGGAGGGCAGGGCTGAGCAGGTTCCCTGGCTGGTGGGTTCCAGTGAGCTGAGGCAGGTGCCCTGGCCCTGATCTGTGAAGTGCTGTGTTTGTGCATAGCAGACAGAGGCAGTTTTGGGCAAAGGATCCCACCAAGCCTTCCTCCCAGCTTCCTGGGCTGGCCCGGGCTGTTGAGGGAGGGCAGGGCTGGTGGGGGTGGGTCAGGGGAGTGGATGGCCAGCAGGTGGAGGGAGGTGGGCCCTGCAGAGCTGCGGAGGGTGTGTGGGGGGGGGAGGTCGGAGCTGGGCTCCAGGTCCCTGCAGGCCACCCAAGCCCGGGGGGCTCCTGGAGAAATGCAGAGAAGAGGAGGGCTCCTGGTGCTCTTCCTCTGGGAGAGAGGCAGTGGGTCCTTCTGGGCAGGCCAAGTTCAGTGTTTGGGACGTTTACCCCCCCGCCCCCCCGTGCGCCGTGCGCTGTGCAGCTGGGCTCTGGGCAGCGCTTGAAGCTGCCTTCTGACAGGCTTGTCTTTTTTAGGCTCCCTGCCAGCCGCCTGAGGGAGTCCCCCCTGGGGCCTTTGCCGCCCTGAGCGGCCAGGCATCTCGGGGGCGCGCAGGCGCGCGCACACGAAGGACCCGAGAACCGACCAGCCTCGCAGGTGAGTGAGCAAGGGGACCCGACCGCATGGGCTGCAGCAGCCAGGGCTTGGGGCCTTGGCGCTGTGGAGTGGGCCACTTGGGAGGAGGACGTTCGGGCAGCCGCTAGGTGAGGCAGCGCCACCTCCACTGGGAGACCCGTGCTGGCGGGAAGGCCCCTGCACCCGCCTGGGGGGTGGCGCACCTCCCTAGCGGCCGGCCCGGGACGGGGGCGGTGGCGGCGGCGGCGGCGGCGGCGGCGGCGGCTAGGCAGGCGCTTCAAGGCGGCGGCTTGCCTCCGCCCAGGGGTTTGTGTCAAGTCCCCCCGTTTTCGGTATTCGGAAGCCTGTCAACCTCCAGGTGAGTTCCCTGTCCTAGCTTGCTTGTTTGCCTGCTTGCTGGCTTTCCTGGCTTGCCTTGGCTTGGCTTGTGATGGGTGCCTGGGCTCCCTGGGCTCTTGTTCCAAAGGGCAGGAGGCTTTAGTCTTTTTCGCCTTGATCTGTAGTCTGTCCGTGTTTCTAACGGGCTTGGCAAGCTGGGGGAATGGTGAAACTGGCTTGACTTTGCTTCCTGGCACACTTGTGCCTTTGGATGAGGTGTGTTGGTTTGTGTGAGGGGCAGAGAAATGGGTTTGGGATCAGGGCCAGGCATTTTGTAGCTTGGCTGTGTATTCTTGCAGGGGAAGCCCTTAGACCTTTTAGGGTCGTGTTAATTTCTCCCGGACACCTTTCTTTCTTTCTTTATGCGTTTGGGTCTTTGTGTATTTCTGTAACTCGGTAGGTAGTTGTAAACGTATTTGTGGTCCTAGGTGTATGCAGGTATGTATTCATTGACTGGGTTCTCCGAGGAAGGTTGGTTTGGTATTTTCAGGCGAGGGACTCTCCCTTTGGGCCTGGGCAGTCATGGACAGTGACCGTCCTCCCGACCACTCCGTGCTGCCTGGGAAGCTGCGGGGACAGGCGCCTGCTGCCAGACGCAGCAAGTTTTCTCCTGGAGCTTAAGCTGTCAAGGTTTTGGCCTGAGACCCCTTGAACTGTGATCCTGCCTTTTGTCTGCCTTCTGGGTGTCTGGGATTCTAGGCGTGAGACCCTGCAGGGGACTTGTTGGTTTTTAGAAGGAGAGCGTTGCCCTGTAGCTCATGCCGACCTGGTAGCTGGGGTCCCCCTGTCTCAGCCCCGCAAGGGCAGGAATGACATGTGTGCGCCCTCCTCGCTGGCTTTAGGTGTGTTTTGTGCTTCGGTAGCTTAGTTTGTTACTTTGGTGTTTTTCACTGGGATAGATTGTGTGTGTAGGGTGTGGGTGTGATCCATTTTAAAAATTCTAAATCGGCCTGGCCTGTGGGGTCCACTGGTTTGACTGTCCCCCCGCCCCCTTAGGGGTCCCCTAGGGCCCGACTTAAGGCAGCGGTCTGTCCAGAAGCGTCTCTTTTCTCTTTCTCCCACGTGTATGCAGTGCAGTCAGTCCCTTCTGGCATATAGCCTTCTCTACTCACCCTCATTCACCCTCCCCCATGCCACAAGCACCCGACCACACACAGGCTGTACCTACTGGACAGACCTGTCTTCCTGATGAAGGTTAATGTGAGTGTACCAAGGGCTTCCTCACTGTTTCCCTGCAGGGAGTCCACCTCACCTCTTTGTGGTCACCTCCTCACCTTGCTCTCCCTTACCCTCTGACCTCCTGCCCTGGAGTTTTCAGGACTTAGAATTCCTATGCTGCTCCTAGACTCTCCGAGCAGGGTTGTTTCTTTGAACCTTCTCCTGGATGCTCTCCTTCCTTTTTCCTTGGCCTCCCCCCTCCCTCCCCCGAGATGTCCAAACAGTGTTCTTTGCTTTAACTTCCTGAAGTGTGCATTTCAATTCGTTCTTCGCTAGATGTTCGTAGAATCCATTGTCACCACCGTGGAAGAAGCAGTGTGTACATTGCCGACCCCGGGCCCCAAGACCCCCTGTCCCCTGGGTATTTCAGGCTTCCAAAGGGTGTGGTTAAATGGTACTTTTCCTTAGTTCCCCCAGTGTGCGTGTCAATTCGTCCTTCCCTGGACTTTGGTAGTGGAAACCATCCTGAAGAAGCAGTGAAGGTACATTTGAGTCATGGTGCCCCAAGCCCCCTGCCCTCTCCCCGCCAGACTAGCAGACACCATGAGCTCTTGGTATTTCTGACTTCCTAGAGCGGCAGGGGGTCCTTGTGGCCCTGCAGGGTTGTAAAGTAGGGAAGCCTTAGAGTAGGTGGCCACGCCTTGGTGAACTCATGTGTTTGTCTGGTTTTGCATGCAGGGATGGGGTTGCGTGGTTGGCAAGACGTGGTAAGAAGCATCACTCGGAGGCCCGTTTCAGCTAGAAGAAGTTTTATTTCACTACACTCGGATGACTTCCTTCATCAGGCATGGATCTGCTCTAAGGTGAGGTGGGGACGGTGGGGATCTCCTGGAGTGTAGCTTGGAGGTGCTGGGAGCAAAGAGGAGGAGAGGATTGGAAAATGTCCAGGGAGTGTGGGGGACGCTTGGAAAGAATGAGTGGTGCAATTTTGAAAACTTAGGGGAGACCAACGCTTTGGGGGAGGAGGGCAGGGCTGAGCAGGTTCCCTGGCTGGTGGGTTCCAGTGAGCTGAGGCAGGTGCCCTGGCCCTGATCTGTGAAGTGCTGTGTTTGTGCATAGCAGACAGAGGCAGTTTTGGGCAAAGGATCCCACCAAGCCTTCCTCCCAGCTTCCTGGGCTGGCCCGGGCTGTTGAGGGAGGGCAGGGCTGGTGGGGGTGGGTCAGGGGAGTGGATGGCCAGCAGGTGGAGGGAGGTGGGCCCTGCAGAGCTGCGGAGGGTGTGTGGGGGGGGGAGGTCGGAGCTGGGCTCCAGGTCCCTGCAGGCCACCCAAGCCCGGGGGGCTCCTGGAGAAATGCAGAGAAGAGGAGGGCTCCTGGTGCTCTTCCTCTGGGAGAGAGGCAGTGGGTCCTTCTGGGCAGGCCAAGTTCAGTGTTTGGGACGTTTACCCCCCCGCCCCCCCGTGCGCTGTGCAGCTGGGCTCTGGGCAGCGCTTGAAGCTGCCTTCTGACAGGCTTGTCTTTTTTAGGCTCCCTGCCAGCCGCCTGAGGGAGTCCCCCCTGGGGCCTTTGCCGCCCTGAGCGGCCAGGCATCGCGGGGGCGCGCAGGCGCGCGCACACGGAGGACCCGAGAACCGACCAGCCTCGCAGGTGAGTGAGCAAGGGGACCCGACCGCATGGGCTGCAGCAGCCAGGGCTTGGGGCCTTGGCGCTGTGGAGTGGGCCACTTGGGAGGAGGACGTTCGGGCAGCCGCTAGGTGAGGCAGCGCCACCTCCACTGGGAGACCCGTGCTGGCGGGAAGGCGCCTGCACCCGCCTGGGGGGTGGCGCACCTCCCTAGCGGCCGGCCCGGGACGGGGGCGGTGGCGGCGGCGGCGGCGGAGGCGGCGGGGAGGCAGGCGCTTCAAGGAGGCGGCTTGCCTCCGCCCAGGGGTTTGTGTCAAGTCCCCCCGTATTCGGTATTCGGAAGCCTGTCAACCTCCAGGTGAGTTCCCTGTCCTAGCTTGCTTGTTTGCCTGCTTGCTGGCTTTCCTGGCTTGCCTTAGCTTGGCTTGTGATGGGTGCCTGGGCTCCCTGGGCTCTTGTTCCAAAGGGCAGGAGGCTTTAGTCTTGTTCGCCTTGATCTGTAGTCCGTCCGTGTTTCTAACGGGCTTGGCAAGCTGGGGGAATGGTGAAACTGGCTTGACTTTGCTTCCTGGCACACTTGTGCCTTTGGATGAGGTGTGTTTTTTTGTGTGAGGGGCAGAGAAATGGGTTTGGGATCAGGGCCAGGCATTTTGTAGCTTGGCTGTGTATTCTTGCAGGGGAAGCCCTTAGACCTTTTAGGGTCGTGTTAATTTCTCCCGGACACCTTTCTTTCTTTCTTTATGCGTTTGGGTCTTTGTGTATTTCTGTAACTCGGTAGGTAGTTGTAAACGTATTTGTGGTCCTAGGTGTATGTAGGTATGTATTCATTGACTGGGTTCTCCGAGGAAGGTTGGTTTGGTATTTTCAGGCGAGGGACTCTCCCTTTGGGCCTGGGCAGTCATGGACAGTGACCGTCCTCCCGACCACTCCGTGCTGCCTGGGAAGCTGCGGGGACAGGCGCCTGCTGCCACACGCAGCAAGTTTTCTCCTGGAGCTTAAGCTGTCAAGGTTTTGGCCTGAGACCCCTTGAACTGTGATCCTGCCTTTTGTCTGCCTTCTGGGTGTCTGGGATTCTAGGCGTGAGACCCTGCAGGGGACTTGTTGGTTTTTAGAAGGAGAGCGTTGCCCTGTAGCTCATGCCGACCTGGTAGCTGGGGTCCCCCTGTCTCAGCCCCGCAAGGGCAGGAATGACGTGTGTGCGCCCTCCTCGCTGGCTTTAGGTGTGTTTTGTGCTTCGGTAGCTTAGTTTGTTACTTTGGTGTTTTTCACTGGGATAGATTGTGTGTGTAGGGTGTGGGTGTGATCCATTTTAAAAATTCTAAATCGGCCTGGCCTGTGGGGTCCACTGGTTTGACTGTCCCCCCGCCCCCTTAGGGGTCCCCTAGGGCCCGACTTAAGGCAGCGGTCTGGCCGGAAGCGTCTCTTTTCTCTTTCTCCCACGTGTATGCAGTGCAGTCAGTCCCTTCTGGCATATAGCCTTCTCTACTCACCCTCATTCACCCTCCCCCATGCCACAAGCACCCGACCACACACAGGCTGTACCTACTGGACAGACCTGTCTTCCTGATGAAGGTTAATGTGAGTGTACCAAGGGCTTCCTCACTGTTTCCCTGCAGGGAGTCCACCTCACCTCTTTGTGGTCACCTCCTCACCTTGCTCTCCCTTACCCTCTGACCTCCTGCCCTGGAGTTTTCAGGACTTAGAATTCCTATGCTGCTCCTAGACTCTCTGAGCAGGGTTGTTTCTTTGAACCTTCTCCTGGATGCTCTCCTTCCTTTTTCCTTGGCCTCCCCCCTCCCTCCCCCGAGATGTCCAAACAGTGTTCTTTGCTTTAACTTCCTGAAGTGTGCATTTCAATTCGTTCTTCTCTAGATGTTCGTAGAATCCATTGTCACCACCGTGGAAGAAGCAGTGTGTACATTGCCGACCCCGGGCCCCAAGACCCCCTGTCCCCTGGGTATTTCAGGCTTCCAAAGGGTGTGGTTAAATGGTACTTTTCCTTAGTTCCCCCAGTGTGCGTGTCAATTCGTCCTTCCCTGGACTTTGGTAGTGGAAACCATCCTGAAGAAGCAGTGAAGGTACATTTGAGTCATGGTGCCCCAAGCCCCCTGCCCTCTCCCCGCCAGACTAGCAGACACCATGAGCTCTTGGTATTTCTGACTTCCTACAGCGGCAGGGGGTCCTTGTGGCCCTGCAGGGTTGTAAAGTAGGGAAGCCTTAGAGTAGGTGGCCACGCCTTGGTGAACTCATGTGTTTGTCTGGTTTTGCATGCAGGGATGGGGTTGCGTGGTTGGCAAGACGTGGTAAGAAGCATCACTCGGAGGCCCGTTTCAGCTAGAAGAAGTTTTATTTCACTACACTCGGATGACTTCCTTCATGAGGCATGGATCTGCTCTAAGGTGAGGTGGGGACGGTGGGGATCTCCTGGAGTGTAGCTTGGAGGTGCTGGGAGCAAAGAGGAGGAGAGGATTGGAAAATGTCCAGGGAGTGTGGGGGACGCTTGGAAAGAATGAGTGGTGCAATTTTGAAAACTTAGGGGAGACCAACGCTTTGGGGGAGGAGGGCAGGGCTGAGCAGGTTCCTTGGCTGGTGGGTTACAGTGAGCTGAGGCAGGTGCCCTGGCCCTGATCTGTGAAGTGCTGTGTTTGTGCATAGCAGACAGAGGCAGTTTTGGGCAAAGGATCCCACCAAGCCTTCCTCCCACCTTCCTGGGCTGGCCCGGGCTGTTGAGGGAGGGCAGGGCTGGTGGGGGTGGGGCAGGGGAGTCGATGGCCAGCAGGTGGAGGGAGGTGGGCCCTGCAGAGCTGCGGAGGGTGTGTCTGTGGGGGAGGTCGGAGCTGGGCTCCAGGTCCCTGCAGGCCACCCAAGCCCGGGGGGCTCCTGGAGAAATGCAGAGAAGAGGAGGGCTCCTGGTGCTCTTCCTCTGGGAGAGAGGCAGTGGGTCCTTCTGGGCAGGCCAAGTTCAGTGTTTGGGACGTTTACCCCCCCGCCCCCCCGTGCGCTGTGCAGCTGGGCTCTGGGCAGCGCTTGAAGCTGCCTTCTGACAGGCTTGTCTTTTTTAGCTCCCTGCCAGCCACCTGAGGGAGTCCCCCCTGGGGCCTTTGCCGCCCTGAGCGGCCAGGCATCTCGGGGGCGCGCAGGCGCGCGCCCACGGAGGACCCGAGAACCAACCAGCCTCGCGGGTGAGTGAGCAAGGGGACCCGGCCGCAGGGACCTGGAGCCCAGCTCCGACCTCCCCCACACACACACCCTCCGCAG
The DNA here is from genome assembly GCF_047511655.1 of Castor canadensis. Lineage (NCBI taxonomy): Eukaryota > Metazoa > Chordata > Mammalia > Rodentia > Castoridae > Castor > Castor canadensis. Next base: position 62,631,461 of record NC_133394.1, read on the forward strand.
CTCTGCAGGGCCCACCTCCCTCCACCTGCTGGCCATCCACTCCCCTGCCCCACCCCCACCAGCCCTGCCCTCCCTCAACAGCCCGGGCCAGCCCAGGAAGCTGGGAGGAAGGCTTGGTGGGATCCTTTGCCCAAAACTGCCTCTGTCTGCTATGCACAAACACAGCACTTCACAGATCAGGGCCAGGGCACCTGCCTCAGCTCACTGGAACCCACCAGCCAAGGAACCTGCTCAGCCCTGCCCTCCTCCCCCAAAGCGTTGGTCTCCCCTAAGTTTTCAAAATTGCACCACTCATTCTTTCCAAGCGTCCGCCACACTCCCTGGACATTTTCCAATCCTCTCCTCCTCTTTGCTCCCAGCACCTCCAAGCTACACTCCAGGAGATCCCCACCGTCCCCACCTCACCTTAGAGCAGATCCATGCCTGATGAAGGAAGTCATCCGAGTGTAGTGAAATAAAACTTCTTCTAGCTGAAACGGGCCTCCGAGTGATGCTTCTTACCACGTCTTGCCAACCACGCAACCCCATCCCTGCATGCAAAACCAGACAAACACATGAGTTCACCAAGGCGTGGCCACCTACTCTAAGACTTCCCTACTTTACAACCCTGCAGGGCCACAAGGACCCCCTGCCGCTGTAGGAAGTCAGAAATACCAAGAGCTCATGGTGTCTGCTAGTCTGGCGGGGAGATGGCAGGGGGGTTGGGGCACCATGACTCAAATGTACCTTCACTGCTTCTTCAGGATGGTTTCCACTACCAAAGTCCAGGGAAGGACGAATTGACACGCACACTGGGGGAACTAAGGAAAAGTACCATTTAACCACACCCTTTGGAAGCCTGAAATACCCAGGGGACAGGGGGTCTTGGGGCCCGGGGTCAGCAATGTACACACTGCTTCTTCCACGGTGGTGACAATGGATTCTAAGAACATCTAGAGAAGAACGAATTGAAATGCACACTTCAGGAAGTTAAAGCAAAGAACACTGTTTGGACATCTCGGGGGAGGGAGGGGGGAGGCCAAGGAAAAAGGAAGGAGAGCATCCAGGAGAAGGTTCAAAGAAACAACCCTGCTCGGAGAGTCTAGGAGCAGCATAGGAATTCTAAGTCCTGAAACTCCAGGGCAGGAGGTCAGAGGGTAAGGGAGAGCAAGGTGAGGAGGTGACCACAAAGAGGTGAGGTGGACTCCCTGCAGGGAAACAGTGAGGAAGCCCTTGGTACACTCACATTAACCTTCATCAGGAAGACAGGTCTGTCCAGTAGGTACAGCCTGTGTGTGGTCGGGTGCTTGTGGCATGGGGGAGGGTGAATGAGGGTGAGTAGAGAAGGCTATATGCCAGAAGGGACTGACTGCACTGCATACACGTGGGAGAAAGAGAAAAGAGACGCTTCCGGCCAGACCGCTGCCTTAAGTCGGGCCCTAGGGGACCCCTAAGGGGGCGGGAGGACAGTCAAACCAGTGGACCCCACAGGCCAGGCCGATTTAGAATTTTTAAAATGGATCACAACCACACCCTACACACACAATCTATCCCAGTGAAAAACACCAAAGTAACAAACTAAGCTACCGAAGCACAAAACACACCTAAAGCCAGCGAGGAGGGCGCACACATGTCATTCCTGCCCTTGCGGGGCTGAGACAGGGGGACCCCAGCTACCAGGTCGGCATGAGCTACAGGGCAACGCTCTCCTTCTAAAAACCAACAAGTCCCCTGCAGGGTCTCACGCCTAGAATCCCAGACACCCAGAAGGCAGACAAAAGGCAGGATCACAGTTCAAGGGGTCTCAGGCCAAAACCTTGACAGCTTAAGCTCCAGGAGAAAACTTGCTGCGTGTGGCAGCAGGCGCCTGTCCCCGCAGCTTCCCAGGCGGCACGGAGTGGTCGGGAGGTCGGTCACTGTCCATGACTGCCCAGGCCCAAAGGGAGAGTCCCTCGCCGGAAAATACCAAACCAACCTTCCTCGGAGAACCCAGTCAATGAATACATACCTACATACACCTAGGACCACAAACACGTTTACAACTACCTACCGAGTTACAGAAATACACAAAGACCCAAACGCATAAAGAAAGAAAGAAAGGTGTCCGGGAGAAATTAACACGACCCTAAAAGGTCTAAGGGCTTCCCCTGCAAGAATACACAGCCAAGCTACAAAATGCCTGGCCCTGATCCCAAACCCATTTCTCTGCCCCTCACACAAACCAACACACCTCATCCAAAGGCACAAGTGTGCCAGGAAGCAAAGTCAAGCCAGTTTCACCATTCCCCCAGCTTGCCAAGCCCGTTAGAAACACGGACGGACTACAGAGCAAGGCGAGCAACACTAAAGCCTCCTGCCCTTTGGAACAAGAGCCCAGGGAGGCCAGGCACCCATCACAAGCCAAGCCAAGGCAAGCCAGGAAAGCCAGCAAGCAGGCAAACAAGCAAGCTAGGACAGGGAACTCACCTGGAGGTTGACAGGCTTCCGAATACCGAATATGGGGGGACTTGACACAAACCCCTGGGCGGAGGCAAGCCGCCACCTTGAAGCGCCTGCCTCGCCGCCGCCGCCGCCGCCGCCACCGCCCCTGTCCCGGGCCGGCCGCTAGGGAGGTGCGCCACCCCCCAGGCCGGTGCAGGCGCCTTCCCGCCAGCACGGGTCTCCCAGTGGAGGTGGCGCTGCCTCACCTAGCAGCTGCCCGAAAGTCCTCCTCCCAAGTGGCCCACTCCACAGCGCCAAGGCCCCAAGCCCTGGCTGCTGCAGCCCATGCGGCCGGGTCCCCTTGCTCACTCACCCGCGAGGCTGGTCGGTTCTCGAGTCCTCCGTGTGCGCGCGCCTGCGCGCCCCTGAGATGCCTGGCCGCTCAGGGAGGCAAAGGCCCCAGGGGGGACTCCCTCAGGCGGCTGGCAGGGAGCCTAAAAAAGACAAGCCTGTCAGAAGGCAGCTTCAAGCGCTGCCCAGAGCCCAGCTGCACAGCGCACGGGGGGGCGGGGGGGTAAACGTCCCAAACACTGAACTTGGCCTGCCCAGAAGGACCCACTGCCTCTCTCCCAGAGGAAGAGCACCAGGAGCCCTCCTCTTCTCTGCATTTCTCCAGGAGCCCCCCGGGCTTGGGTGGCCTGCAGGGACCTGGAGCTCAGCTCCGACCTCCCCCCCCCACCCCCTGCGCAGCTCTGCAGGGTCTACCTCCCTCCACCTGCTGGCAATCCACTCCCCTGCCCCACCCCCACCAGCCCTGCCCCCCCTCAACAGCCCTGGCCAGCCCAGGAAGCTGGGAGGAAGGCTTGGTGGGATCCTTTACTCAAAACTGCCTCTGTCTGCTATGCACAAACACAGCACTTCACAGATCAGGGCCAGGGCACCTGCCTCAGCTCACTCGAACCCACCAGCCAAGGAACCTGCTCAGCCCTGCCCTCCTCCCCCAAAGCGTTGGTCTCCACTAAGTTTTCAAAATTGCACCACTCATTCTTTCCAAGCGTCCCCCACACTCCCTGGACATTTTCCAATCCTCTCCTCCTCTTTGCTCCCAGCACCTCCAAGCTACACTCCAGGAGATCCCCACCGTCCCCACCTCACCTTAGAGCAGATCCACGCCTGATGAAGGAAGTCATCCGAGTGTAGTGAAATAAAACTTCTTCTAGCTGAAACGGGCCTCGGAGTGATGCTTCTTACCACGTCTTGCCAACCACGCAACCCCATCCCTGCATGCAAAACCAGACAATCACATGAGTTCACCAAGGCGTGGCCACCTACTCTAAGGCTTCCCTACTTTACAACCCTGCAGGGCCACAAGGACCCCCTGCCGCTGTATGAAGTCAGAAATACCAAGAGCTCATGGTGTCTACTAGTCTGGCGGGGAGAGGGCAGGGGGGTTGGGGCACCATGACTCAAATGTACCTTCACTGCTTCTTCAGGTTGGTTTCCACTACCAAAGTCCAGGGAAGGACGAATTGACACGCACACTGGGGGAACTAAGGAAAAGTACCATTTAACCATACCCTTTGGAAGCCTGAAATACCCAGGGGACAGGGGGTCTTGGGGCCCGGGGTCGGCAATGTACACACTGCTTCTTCCATGGTGGTGACAATGGATTCTACGAACATCTAGAGAAGAACGAATTGAAATGCACACTTCAGGAAGTTAAAGCAAAGAACACTGTTTGGACATCTCGGGGGAGGGAGGGGGGAGGCCAAGGAAAAAGGAAGGAGAGCATCCAGGAGAAGGTTCAAAGAAACAACCCTGCTTGGAGAGTCTAGGAGCAGCATAGGAATTCTAAGTCCTGAAAACTCCAGGGCAGGAGGTCAGAGGGTAAGGGAGAGCAAGGTGAGGAGGTGACCACAAAGAGGTGAGGTGGACTCCCTGCAGGGAAACAGTGAGGAAGCCCTTGGTACACTCACATTAACCTTCATCAGGAAGACAGGTCTGTCCAGTAGGTACAGCCTGTGTGTGGTCGGGTGCTTGTGGCATGGGGGAGGGTGAATGAGGGTGAGTAGAGAAGGCTATATGCCAGAAGGGACTGACTGCACTGCATACACGTGGGAGAAAGAGAAAAGAGACGCTTCCGGCCAGACCGCTGCCTTAAGTCGGGCCCTAGGGGACCCCTAAGGGGGCGGGGGGACAGTCAAACCAGTGGACCCCACAGGCCAGGCCGATTTAGAATTTTTAAAATGGATCACACCCACACCCTACACACACAATCTATCCCAGTGAAAAACACCAAAGTAACAAACTAAGCTACCGAAGCACAAAACACACCTAAAGCCAGCGAGGAGGGCGCACACACGTCATTCCTGCCCTTGCGGGGCTGAGACAGGGGGACCCCAGCTACCAGGTCGGCATGAGCTACAGGGCAACGCTCTCCTTCTAAAAACCAACAAGTCCCCTGCAGGGTCTCACGCCTAGAATCCCAGACACCCAGAAGGCAGACAAAAGGCAGGATCACAGTTCAAGGGGTCTCAGGCCAAAACCTTGACAGCTTAAGCTCCAGGAGAAAACTTGCTGCGTGTGGCAGCAGGCGCCTGTCCCCGCAGCTTCCCATGCGGCACGGAGTGGTCGGGAGGACGGTCACTGTCCATGTCTGCCCAGGCCCAAAGGGAGAGTCCCTCGCCTGAAAATACCAAACCAACCTTCCTGGGAGAACCCAGTCAATGAATACATACCTACATACACCTAGGACCACAAATACGTTTACAACTACCTACCGAGTTACAGAAATACACAAAGACCCAAACGCATAAAGAAAGAAAGAAAGGTGTCCGGGAGAAATTAACACGACCCTAAAAGGTCTAAGGGCTTCCCCTGCAAGAATACACAGCCAAGCTACAAAATGCCTGGCCCTGATCCCAAACCCATTTCTCTGCCCCTCACACAAACCAACACACCTCATCCAAAGGCACAAGTGTGCCAGGAAGCAAAGTCAAGCCAGTTTCACCATTCCCCCAGCTTGCCAAGCCCATTAGAAACACGGACGGACTACAGAGCAAGGCGAACAAGACTAAAGCCTCCTGCCCTTTGGAACAAGAGCCCAGGGAGCCCAGGCACCCATCACAAGCCAAGCCAAGGCAAGCCAGGAAAGCCAGCAAGCAGGCAAACAAGCAAGCTAGGACAGGGAACTCACCTGTAGGTTGACAGGCTTCCGAATACCGAATACGGGGGGACTTGACACAAACCCCTGGGCGGAGGCAAGCCGCCGCCTTGAAGCGCCTGCCTCGCCACCGCCGCCGCCGCCGCCGCCGCCACCGCCCCCGTCCCGGGCCGGCCGCTAGGGAGGTGCGCCACCCCCCAGGCGGGTGCAGGCGCCTTCCCGCCAGCACGGGTCTCCCAGTGGAGGTGGCGCTGCCTCACCTAGCGGCTGCCCGAACGTCCTCCTCCCAAGTGGCCCACTCCACAGCGCCGAGGCCCCAAGCCCTGGCTGCTGCAGCCCATGCGGCCGGGTCCCCTTGCTCACTCACCCGCGAGGCTGGTCGGTTCTCGGGTCCTCCGTGTGCGCGCGCCTGCGCGCCCCCGAGATGCCTGGCCGCTCAGGGCGGCAAAGGCCCCAGGGGGGACTCCCTCAGGCGGCTGGCAGGGAGCCTAAAAAAGACAAGCCTGTCAGAAGGCAGCTTCAAGCGCTGCCCAGAGCCCAGCTGCACAGCGCACGGGGGGGCGGGGGGGTAAACGTCCCAAACACTGAACTTGGCCTGCCCAGAAGGACCCACTGCTTCTCTCCCAGAGGAAGAGCACCAGGAGCCCTCCTCTTCTCTGCATTTCTCCAGGAGCCCCCCGGGCTTGGGTGGCCTGCAGGGACCTGGAGCCCAGCTCCGACCACCCCCCCCCCACCCTACGCAGCTCTGCAGGGCCCACCTCCCTCCACCTGCTGGCCATCCACTCCCCTGCCCCACCCCCACCAGCCCTGCCCTCCCTCAACAGCCCGGGCCAGCCCAGGAAGCTGGGAGGAAGGCTTGGTGGGATCCTTTGCCCAAAACTGCCTCTGTCTGCTATGCACAAACACAGCACTTCACAGATCAGGGCCAGGGCACCTGCCTCAGCTCACTGGAACCCACCAGCCAAGGAACCTACTCAGCCCTGCCCTCCTCCCCCAAAGCGTTGGTCTCCCCTAAGTTTTCAAAATTGCACCACTCATTCTTTCCAAGCGTCCCCCACACTCCCTGGACATTTTCCAATCCTCTCCTCCTCTTTGCTCCCAGCACCTCCAAGCTACACTCCAGGAGATCCCCACCGTCCCCACCTCACCTTAGAGCAGATCCATGCCTGATGAAGGAAGTCATCCGAGTGTAGTGAAATAAAACTTCTTCTAGCTGAAAAGGGCCTCTGAGTGATGCTTCTTACCACGTCTTGCCAACCACGCAACCCCATCCCTGCATGCAAAACCAGACAAACACATGAGTTCACCAAGGCGTGGCCACCTACTCTAAGGCTTCTCTACTTTACAACCCTGCAGGGCCACAAGGACCCCCTGCCGCTGTAGGAGGTCAGAAATACCAAGAGCTCATGGTGTCTGCTAGTCTGGCGGGGAGAGGGCAGGGGGGTTGGGGCACCATGACTCAAATGTACCTTCACTGCTTCTTCAGGATGGTTTCCACTACCAAAGTCCAGGGAAGGACGAATTGACACGCACACTGGGGGAACTAAGGAAAAGTACCATTAACCACACCCTTTGGAAGCCTGAAATACCCAGGGGACAGGGGTTCTTGTGGCCTGGGGTCGGCAATGTACACACTGCTTCTTCCACGGTGGTGACAATGGATTCTACGAACATCTAGAGAAGAACGAATTGAAATGCACACTTCAGGAAGTTAAAGCAAAGAACACTGTTTGGACATCTCGGGGGAGGGAGGGGGGAGGCCAAGGAAAAAGGAAGGAGAGCATCCAGGAGAAGGTTCAAAGAAACAACCCTGCTCGGAGAGTCTAGGAGCAGCATAGGAATTCTAAGTCCTGAAAACTCCAGGGCAGGAGGTCAGAGGGTAAGGGAGAGCAAGGTGAGGAGGTGACCACAAAGAGGTGAGGTGGACTCCCTGCAGGGAAACAGTGAGGAAGCCCTTGGTACACTCACATTAACCTTCATCAGGAAGACAGGGCGGGGCGGGGGTGGCGTTGGGGAAGGTGGGTAAAAGTCCCAAACACTGGACTTGGCCTGCAATGTACAATGTAAAATATAGTTACTTAGTTTTAGAGTTACCCAAATGGTATGCTCAATAAATCCAGTTTCTTAGTCTTATTTTATTGTAATTATATAGCCTTCTGTTTCAGATCTAGCTGTGTGGTTCCACTAGATTTAGTTCTTCATCTGACCATTGCATGCCAGCATTATCTCCAAACATGTTAGATCAAATAGTGCTAAAGTATATCACCTCGTACTGATCTTCTTATACATGTGTGAGAGTTAGAGCTATGAATGTGCTTACTAGAGCTATTCTATTTAAAATTTATTGTTTTAACATTTTTATTAGTATATACTGATTGTACAGTGTGGGTTATTTTTATTGTGATAGTTCCATACATGCATATAATGCACTTTGATCAAGTTCACTCCAACATTACTCTCTTGTCTTCCATCTCCTGCTTTTCTTAAATACATTGTAGCATTTACAAAGGTTCTTACAATGTATTAAATGTATCATACTTGAATTCCCCTCCACAACTTCTCCTGTTTCAACAGGTATAATTTTTGCATTTACATACATGTGTATACATTATTTACACCATATTCACCCTCAATCCCTTTCTTTGCAACCTCCTCCCTCCCACTGGTGCCAACCACACACACCCCTCCAGCCTCTTGTTCTCCAATTTTGTAGAAGAAAAAACACAAGATAAAACAAGAAACATGACGTTTGCTAGTTATAGATAAAGATAGCTACACAGCGAGTTTCCTTGTGTTGTACCCATGCATATGTGTATTATAGTCGTAATTGATTCGCCTTTGCCAGTCCTCTTCACTACTCCTTAGTCTGCTTCCCATGGTGGCCCCACCCAGTTTAAAATGTCTACATTCATTCTTGCACCTTGAGCACATCAATCTCACTCCTTTGCACAGCCTCCCCTTAGTGTGACTGTCCCATAATATTACTGTGTTTGGTTTAGATCTACAGTCCATATATGAGGGAGAACATGTGGTTTTTGGCCTTCTGAACCTGGCTAATTTCACTTAAGATGATATTCTCCAATTCCATCCATTTACCTGTGAATGAAAAAATTTCATTCTTCTTTGTGGTTGAGTAAAATTCCATCTGCACAAATACCATTTATTTATGGATTTTCTTAATCCATTCATTAGTAGTGGGGCATCTTGGCTATTTCCATAGTTTGTCTGGTTTTGGGATTAGTGTGATACTGGCTTCTTAGAATGAGTTAGGCAGTGTTCCTTCCCTTTCTGTTTCATTGAAAAGTTTAAGTGTGTTGGCATTAGGTCTTTTTTAAGGCCTAGTAGAATTCAGCACAGAATCCATCAGGTCCTGGACTTTTCTTTTTTGGGAGACTCTACATTGCTGTTTCAATTTTAGTACATGTTATAGATCTGTTTAGGTGGTTAATATCTTCTTGGTTCAGTTTTGGATGGTAAGACCAAGATTTCTAATTCATTACCACCCATTTATCCAAAGTAAGGGCACAGTCCATTATTTTTGGAAGTTCTAGGGGAGAATCTTTTTTCCACCTTCTAGAAGTCACCTCTCCTTGGCTCATGCCCCCTTCCTTTATCTTCAAACAAGTAGGGTCACATCAAGTCCTTCTCAGATTCCATGTTTCTGGGTATCTCCTCCCATTCCCTCTTCTTTTTTATTACACTTGGCTGGTCTGGAGATTCAAGAATAATCCCACAACTGAAAACTCTGCTTGTTTACAACCTTAATTCTCTCATTAGCTTTCATGTCCCTTGGTCATAACTTATATATATTGACAGATTTCAGGAATTAGAGTATACATTTCATTAGGGAACCATTATTCTTTCTAAGATAGTAGTTGATTTTCAAATTTCATTCTCAACTTCCTGACAACCAAAGGAAAAAAATTTAAACAAGCAAAATGATAAAGCCTATAATTCATTATACCAATTATGAAAGAGAAGTGAAGCTTTTCCTAACATTTGTTGAAAAACATTTATCAGAAAGGTCTTTCATGTAGATCAGTGAATATCATAGTGCAAAATGACATCACATCCATTTTTATGTGCAAATGAAAAATAATATTTCAAATGCCTTTCTGGCAGTGAAGCTTACAAAGGTATATGATTAAACATTATTCAAAAATTTCTTCTCATTTAAAAAAATTCTTCATGCTGTCTTTACCTTATTCAGAAAATACTTGTTGAACTCATTTAAACTCTAGTCAAAGGCATCTTAAAATAATCAATGGTCTTTTGGGCATTAATAAAAAGTCTTTTAATCACAGAAAATTTAAGAAGATTCAATGGTTCTTTTATCTTACACTTTTTATGTTTTAAACAAATGACCAGTTCACTTCGTTTCAGAGCAGCTTACATCTTCCCTACCCGAAGAACAAAATTCACAAAATAATAACATGCAAAAATACTGTAATACAATGACTTCATAAAATGATCTATTTTGTCCAATTAAGGACCAAAAGTATTCAAATTCTAATAAAATTCTAAGGTTGATTTATTTTACATATGTTACTTTTTGTTAGTGCTGGGTTTTCAAGAAAAGCAAAATAAACATGCCAAATAGAAAGAATTTAATCAATGTGGAAACTGACCACTGCCTAGAAGAAGTCTACAGGAAATACAGTAAGTGTGAGCTATTAAAATAGAATTTGTTATACATTTGGATCAATAAAATGAAACTTTTCTAGTTAGAAAATGTTTTTCTTTTTGCCATGTGTCAAGAAAGATAAGTCTTGTTACTCCATTGAAAGGTTGTATTTACAGAATATATTGTTTGCAAAATAAAATTTAGAAGAAAACTTTTATTTCAAAATTTCAAAAATATAGCTAAAGATTCTGGGTTTGAGTTTTATTTAGTTTGGATTTTGTTCGTTGCATTTTTTTTTTGACTTAGGGTATTGCTATATAGCCCAGGCTGACTGGAACCAATGATCTTCCTACATCAGCCTCCCTAGTGCTGGTATTATAGACATGAGTATATAAGGTAAAACAATTTAAAACAACCTATATTGATCAATACTTAATTTAAACCTAATTTTGGAAATGAATGAAGTTGCCTACAAGAAATTAGTACTTTTATAAAATATAGAATGTTATTTTGTATGAAATATTTGAAATAAAATTTTGGACTTATTATTAGGATCTTGGAAGTTATCACGCTATCCTGAAAACAAGTTAACAACTAAATAAACAAAAAGCATCAACATCTTCTTGGAACCTTCAAAGAGGAGACAAGCTTGTCTTTGATCACAAGCAAGCCACTGCCCTCAATATTGCAGATCCAGACAGGGGAATAAAGAAGATTATAATTTTCCAGAGTCAAAACCCAAGAGCAGAAACATCCATGGAAACCAGTGCTGGACTTCATGTCCAGTTATCCAGAAAAAAATATAAAACATTTTAAGCAACAAAATCCCCAATTTAAAAAGACAAAACAGGAATCAGAATAAGATTCAGATACATTGGAATGTTGGCATTAACAACCAAAAATTTAAAACAACTATTATTAAGATTCTGGGGACCACTAGCTCATTCTTGTAATCCTAGCTACTCAGGAGGCAGAGATCCTGAGAGATCCAAGATGGTGACTGGGATACAGCCACAGACTTCCTGAGCTCCATGAATGAGAGGCTGGAGACATGCTTAGCTGAGGTAAAGCACCAGGGAGAGCTGAAACATCAGCACTATGAAACCCTAGCTCATGGAAGGCTTCTCCATGCTATGATATGCTAAAAGAATAGCAGGCACTACATGCTAAGCCCTGCCACATTGGCCTGTAGAGCTGTTGCTCTGAAGGCTGCAGGATCTCCAATACTTGGGCCTGCTCCTCAACCCCACCAGGGCCACACTCCCCCAAACTCCTACCCCTCAGACCTGCATGATCTCCACCAGACCAAGCCTCTAAGGTCTGCCAAGCCGGCGAGCTGCAGACATTCACGATCTCTGCTGGGCCTTGCCCCTCAGGCCTGCACAGGTCTGCATGATCTCTGCTCCACCAGGCCCTGCCCCCAAGGGCTGCCAAGCTGGTGATCCACACACACATATTCTCCACCCGACTGTGCCCTCAGGCCTGAAGAGGCCTGAATGATCTCCACTCTGCTGGCCTGCAACCCTCAGGCCTGCCAAGCTGGCAATCCATAGACATTCACAATCTCTGCCCTGCTGCACCCCTCAGGCCTACCAAGCTGGCAATCCACAGACACACACAATCTCCACTCTGCCAGGCCCACACCCTTCAGGCACACCAAGCCCATGCTCCAAAGACCTGGTAGTTCACCTCAATAAAAGGCTTCTGCCTGTAAGCCCGTGGGAAACCACCCACCTGCCATCTGCCAGAGTAGGGTTCCAAACCTGCCTAAGAGATACACACAGACAAGTCCGGATCCTAAAGGAGTGACATCAAAACAACTAAGACTGCAATTCTACTGTTCCAGAACTGGTGATTTTATTTCTTTTTTTTTCCCCTTCTTTAAGGATTTTGCTGCCTGGTTTGCTGTTTGATCACCCACCATCCACCATCTCTCTCATTTTTTTAACTCTTTACTCTCTCTCCCTTCCTTTACTTTCTGTCTCTTTCTCTTTTTTATCCTTCTCTCTTGTGTTGTTAGTATTAATACTATAATCCAGCTAAAATAGATACAGTACAGGGATAGAAATGGTACCTAGAGGAATATGGGAAGAAGAAAAAGCCATGGAAACCATTCTTTCCCAAAAAAATAAAGTAGTACAGGATTTAGAGCAAAATGAAGAAAACAGATACCCAGATCCAGACTCCAAAAAAACAAAGATAAATTATACCAAGGAACCCAACAAAGCCCACAAGAACACTCTGAAAGAAGAAATCATACAAGTAATTAATGAGAATTTTGTAGAGATGTTACTAGACATGGTCAACCAAAACATACAGGAGGCACTCAAGAAATTCCAAGACAACAAAATAAAAGAAGGTGAGAAAACACAGAAACAAATAAATGAAACCATAGGAACCCTAAATAAATACCAAACTGAAACAGAGATCACCATAAACAGAGATATAAACAAATTAAGGGCAAACATTGACAATATTAAAGAGGAAGTAACCCACAATATGGAAAACCTCAGAAAAAGAACAAAACAGAAATACAAAACACAATGGAAGGCCATTCCAGCAGAATAGAACAAACAGAAGACAGAATCTCAGAACTTGGAGATGAAATGGCAACTAAAGGAAAAACTAAAGAACTATTAGTTAAACAACTCAAGACCTGTGAAAATAAAATGCAAGAATTCACTGACTCCATCAAAAGACCAAACCTGAGATTGATGGGCATTGAAGAAGGAGAAGAGGTGCAAGCAAAAGGAATGCGTAATATATTCAACAAAATAATAACAGAAAATTTCCCAAATCTAGAGAAAACTATGCCCATTCAGGTACAGGAAGCCTCCAGAACACTGAACTGACTGGACCAAAATAGAACTACTCCATAACATATTGTCATTAAAGCAACAATTACAGAGACTAGAGAAAGAATACTGAAGGCTGTAAGAGAGAAAAAAACAAATAACATGCAAAGGTAAACCCATCAAAATCATAGCAGACTTCTCAATAGAAACATTAAAAGTAAGAAGAGCATGGAGTGATGTCTTCCAAGCACTGAATGAAAATAACTTCAATCCTAGGATACTCTACCCAGAAAAACTATCGTTCCAAATAGATGGAACAATAAAAGTCTTCCATGATAAGCAGAACTAAAACAATATGTGACCAGCAAGCCACTACTACAAAAGATTCTCCAAGGAATTCAGCACACAGAAAAAAGCCTTTGACAAGATCCAACACCACTTCGTGATAAAAGCTCTAAGAAAACTAGGAATAGAGAAAATGTACCTCAACATTGTAAAGGCTATTTATGACAAACCTACAACCAACATCATACTTAGCAGTGAAAAACTGAAACCATTCCCTCTAAAATCAGGAACAACACAAGGGTGCCCACTATCCACAGTCCTATTCAACATAGTACTAGAATTTCTAGCCAGAGCAATTAGGCAAGAAGAAGAAATAAAAAGAATACAAATAGGTAAAGAAAGTGTGAAAATGTCCTTATTTGCAGATGATATGATCCTATACCTTAAAGACCCATAAAACTCTACCCAAAAACTCTTAGACACCATAAACAGCTACAGTAAGGTGACAGGATACAAAATCAACCTACAAAAATCATTAGCTTTTCTATACACCAACAATGAATAAACTGCGAAGGAATATATGGAAACAATTCCATTAAAAATAGACTCAAAAAAAAAAAAAAAACAAAATCAAGTACCTAGGAGTAAATTCAACAAAGGATGTGAATGACTGCTACAAGGAGAATCACAAACTCCTGAAGAAAGAGATCAAGCACAACTACAGAAGATTTGAAGATCTCCTGTTCTCATGGATCAGTAGACTCAACATAGTAAAAATGGCTACAGTGCCAAAAGCAATCTGCATGTTTAATGCAATTCCCATCAAAATCCCAATGACTTTCATCAAAGAGATTGAAAAATCTACCCTAAATTTCATTTAAAAATATAAGAGACCACAAATAGCCAAGGCAATACTCAGCAAAAAAAGCAATGCTGGAGGTATCACAATACCTGACTTCAAGCTATATTACAAAGCAATAGCAATAAACACAGCATGGTACTGGCACAAAAACAGACATGACGACCAGTGGAACAGAATAGAGGACCCGGATATGAATCCACTCAACTATACCCACCTCATTTTTGACAAAGGTGTCAAAAATATATGATGGAGAAAAGACAGCCTCTTCAACAAATGTTGCCGGGAAAGTGGTTATCCATGTGCAAGAAACTGAAACTAGATCCATGTCTATCACTCTGTACTAGTATCAACTCAAATTGGATCAAGAATATCCATTTTATATATATCAGACCTGAAACTCTGAAGTTAGTACCAGAAAGAGCAGGAAACACTGGAACTAATAGGTTAGGCAAAGACTTCCTCAATAGAACTCAAGCAGCCCAGCAACTAAGAGAAAGGATGAATAAATGGGACTTCATAAAATTAAAAAGCTTCTGCACAACAAAAGAATTGATCTCTAAACTGAAGAGACCACCCACAGAGTGGGAGAAAATATTTGCCAGCTATACATCAGACAAAAGACTAACAACCAGAATATATAGGGAACTTAAGAAACTAAACTCTCCTAAAATCAATGAACCAGTTAAGAAATGGGCAACTGAACTAAACAGAACTTTCTCAAAAGAAGAAATTCAAATGGCCAAAAAGCACATGAAAAAATGCTCACCATCTCTGGCCATAAAGGAAATGCAAATCAAAACCACATGAAGATTCCACCTCACCCCTGTTAAAATAGCCATTATCAAAAACACCAACAACAACATGTGTTGATGAGGATGTGGGGAAAAAGGAACCTTAGTCCACTGCTGGTGGGAATGCAAGCTGGTGCAACCACGCTGGAAAAAAATTGGGACACTTCTTAAAAATCTAAACATAAACCTGCCATATGATCCAGCAATCCAACTCCTGGGGATATACCCAAAAGAATGCAACACAGATTACTCCAGAGGCACCTGCACACCCATGTTTATTGCAGCACTATTCATAATAACTTGGCCCCACTATTGATGAATGGATCAAGAAACTATGGTACTTGTACACAATCGAATTTTACTCAGCTTTGAAGAAGAATGAAATCTTATCATTTGCAGGTAAATGGATGGAACTGGAGAACATCATTCTGAGTGAGGTCAGCCAGGCTCAGAAGACCAAAAATCATATGTTCTCCCTCATATGCAGACTTTAGATTTAGGGAAAATACAACAATGTGGTTTAACTTGGATGACATGACAAGGGGAGAGCACATATAAGAGATATTGGAATAGGTAGAAAACCCAAAACATGAAAGCGTTTGATGTCCCCACTCCCACTCCCAAGGAACTAATACAGAAACCTTAAAGCGACAGAGGTTAACATGAGAATGGGATTAGGAACCAGTGTAAAGATCAGTCAAAGATGAATCAACTTGGGTTGTAACACATGGGTACACGAAAGCAATGTTAGGAATCTCCCTGTATAGCTGTCCTTAACTCAACTAGCAAAAATGCTTTGTCTTCCTTATTATGCTTGTGTCTTTTCTTCAACAAAATTAGAGATAAGGGCAGAACAGATCTGCCTGTAACTGAGGGGGGAAGAGGGGAGAGAGGGTTGGGGAGGGTGGCAGGGTGGAGAAATGACCCAAACAATGTATGTACATGTGAAGAAATGAATAAAAAAAAAGAAATTTAAAACTTTACAAGGAAGAACACCAATTGGGACTCTTGCAATTTTAAAACAGAATTCTATTTTTTAAATGCACTAATAAATATGCTTGTCTGTTAAAAAAAAGAAGAAGAAGAAGAAAAAGATGCAGAGATCAGGGATCATGGCACAAGATCAGCCTAGCAAAAAATTATAGAGATGACTGTCTCAACAAATAAACAATGGTGTTAACACTGATAATCCCAGGTATTAGAAAGGCATGGGTAGAAAGATTATAGTCTGAAGCCAGCCTTGGAGAGAAGCACTAGATTCTATCTGAAAAAATCTAAAGCAAAAAAGAGCATGAGGCATTGAGGCATTGTTTAAGTAGTACAGCGGTTGTCTAGCAAGTGCAAGACCCTGAGTTCAAGCCCCAGAACTGCAAAAACAAATTACATACACACACACACACACACACACACACACACACATACACACACACATTCAGAAAGCTCTAATGGATACACTTAAGTCAAAGCCAGATGGTCAATGTTAACAAAGAGATGATTCTGAGAAAGAACTGAAAATAAATCTTAGAGATCAAATATACTTTAAGAGAAGTAAAGAATGCCTTCAACAATTATAGTAGTATACTAGACACAGCTGAGGAAAGAATCTCTGACCTTAAAATTAACTCAATGGAAAACACCAAAACTGAAGAACAAGAATATGGAACATCTCCATACACAAGTCATACATAAGGTAAAACTTGTGTGTAATGTAAATACAAGACAAAGAGAAATAATGCAAGAAAAAGAAATACAATTTATAACAATAATGACGAAAATTTCTCCCAAATTAATGTTAGAACACAAATCACAAACTCCAGAAGCTCAAAGAATACTATGCAGGATAGATGCTGGATAATCTACATATGGGCATATCATTTTCAAGCTACAGAAAATCAAAAATAAATTTAAAAAATCATCAATGAAATACAGAGGTTACCCTATCTAAACAGGAACAAAGATAAGAGTTACATTCTACTTCTCAGAAACCATGCAAGCAAGTAAAAGGTATAGTAAAATACTTAAAGTGTGAAGACGGAAACAAAATTACCAAATTAAAATTCTGCACCCTGACAAAAGGAGAATTAAAAAATTCCTAAATGAACAAAATTTGAGGGAATTTCTTCCTAGTAGACTTTCTTTGAAAGACACGTTGAAAGAAGTACTTTAGTGAGAAGGAAAATTACATAGGTTGGAAACTTAGATATACATAAAGTGCATAAGAGAAGTACATGAAAATAAAATTAAAACTTAATCTTATTCTTAATTTTTCTAACATATATTTTATTTAAAATGTGTTTATATATAATGAATGACAGCAGTGAGACAGGAATGGGGGGAGGAATTAGTGTTATTTGTTGTTAAAAGTTACTTTCACTGCTTGTAAAAAAGCAGAATAGTGTTATTTAAATGTAAAGTTGGGTTAGTTGTAAATGTATATTATATCCTATAGGACAATTGCCAAAGAAGGTAAAAACAGAAATATAATTGATATCCTAAAAGAAGAGATAAATGAAATCATATAAGCTGCTCAGTTGACAGTATAAAAGCAGAAAGTATCTGGACTACAACAGAAACAAAGAACGAGGACAAAAATTGAAAATAGTAACATACATGATAGATATTAATCCAACTATATGTAAAATGGCTTTTTTCTTTTTATTATATTATTGTTGGACTGGGGTACCTCATGACATTTATAAAATTTCTTATAATATATCATAGTTGAATTCATCCCCTCCTTCACTTCTTTTTATCTTAATTCAAAAGTCTAACTGCATCAATGAGAAGACAGATTCCAAAAGTGGATCAAAAATAAGATCCAACTATATGTTGCTTATAAAAAATTCACTTTAAATATAAAGACATTAAAAGATTTAAAATAAATTGGTAGGGGAAAATATGCCATGCTAAAACTAATTTATAAAATAATCACCTTGTAGTAACATTAATTTAAGATATAGAAGATTTCAGTAAGGAAAATTACCAGACAGCCATATCATTTTCAAGCTACAGAAAATCAAGGAAAGTTATCAGGGTTAAGAGGGGCATTAGATGATAATAAAGTATCCAGTTCTCCAAGAACACATAAAAACCTGCAATAATTATATACCTAACTATATAATGGAAAAATGTACAAAACAAAAACTGGCAAAACCGCAAGGACAAATAAATTAATCTATTTTAATACTCTATCAGAAATAGATCCAGCTGACAGGAAAAAAAAAAGCAGGAAGTACATCATTGAACTCAATAAACACCACTATAATCAACTATATATAATGGATATCTATACAGTACTTCATCCAACAACAGCAGAATTTGTGTTCTTCTGAAACTCACATAGACATTCACAAAGACAGAACACATTGTGGGGCATAAACCTTAACAAACTTAAAGTAACAGATGCCATTCATTGTCTGCTGTCAGACCACAATGCAGTTAAAGTAGAAATAATTAATGAAACCCATAATTAGAAAATCCCCCAATACTTGGAAAAGAACATAGTTCTATATAACATACAGGTTAAAGAAAAAAAAACCTCAAGAATAGAATAACCACAACATATCAAAATTTGTAGGATGCACCAAAAGTAGAAGTTAAAATGAAAGTTATAGCATTGAATGCAGATAGTACAAGAAGAAAGACCTAAAATCAATCATCTAAGCTTCTACCTTAGGAAAATAGAAAAGGAAGAGCAAATTAAATCAAGAGGAAACAGAAGAAAAGAAATAATAAAAATTAAATCAGAAATCAATGACACAGAAAACAGGAAATCAATGGAGAAAAGCAACAAAATCAAAAGCTAGTTTTGGAAAAGTTCAATAATATTGCTAAACATTTTACTGGGTTAATTATGAAAAAAAGAGAACACAAATCACTAAAATCAGAAGGGAAAGCAGGTACATCACTACAGTTCTCGTAACCTTAAAAGGATAATCAAGAATATTTGAATTTCCAACCTTGATAACCTAGGTGAAATGGATCGATTCCTTAAAATTTGCAATCGACCAAAATACACAAGACAAAACAGGTAATAGGAGAAGTCAAGCAACAGACTGAGAGACTATATCCAACAAAATGTACAAAGAACTCATAATACCACAATAAGAAAACAAACAACCTGTTGAAAAATTGGGCACTAGCCATGTTACAGCAATTGTGCACCTTTGTATTTCCTCAAGTGAATCATGAATGTATTTTTACATAACATTGTGCACAAATACTCATTTCAGATTAATACATAATTGCCAAAACATGGAAGAAATCAAAATGTCCCTCAGTAGATAAATGGATACACACACCACAGTTCATCCAGAAAATGTAGTATTATTCACTACTAAAAAGAAATGAACTATAAAGACATGGAGAATCTTTAATACACATTACTAAGTAAAAGGAGTTCATCTGAGGAAGCTAAATGCTGAATTTCAACTCTATGACATTTTGAAAAAAAGCAAAACTATAGGTAAAATTAAGCACCAGTGGTTGACACAAATTAAAGAGAGAAGAAGAAGAAATCGTAAAGCACAAAGGAATTTTAGAGCAATGAAAGTACTCAGTGTGATAATTTAGTGGTGTTTGCATGACATTTCATATTTTTCCAAACCTATAGAATATACACCAATACTGAAGCCTGCTGTAAATTATGTACTTTTGGTGATATGAATGTGTCAACGGAAGTTCAACTGTAACAAATGAACCACTCTTGTGTAACAGTTTTTTAGTGGGGGGAAGCTGTGCATATTTGGGGCTGGGCGGTACAAAAGAATCCTTTTATCTCCTGCTCAAATTTACTTTGGACATAACAATGCTAACAGTTTTTACCTAACAGAACAAAAAAGTCTATTTAAAATAAATATTCAAAGGAAATCATTTAAAGATTTGAGTACAAATAAAGACATTAATAAAAGTTTTTAGATTTATAGTTTTCACCATTTAAATTTTCAGTATGAGTACATTATGATCTAAAATAATAGTTGCATAATTAAAAATAAGAATTTCTTCTGATTTGCATGGCAAAAGATTCTGCATTGTTTATTATTGTTGATGCCTATCATATTAAAATAGTCATTAAAACTAAGTTAAAATAAAGATACTTAAGGAGGATCCAAGATGATGACTGGGACACAGACACAGACTGTGTGAGCTCTGTAAATCAGGGACCTTGCTGAGATGCTGGAGACACCCTTGGCAGAGGTAAAGCACCAAGGAGAGCTGAAACTTCAGCGCTCTGAACCCCTAGCTTGTGGAAGTCTTCTCCATGCCCTGATTTACTAAAAGAACAGCTGGCTGGCCAAGCCCCTGCTCCATAGGCCCACCAGCCACTGCTCCGCTCAGCTGGGTCCCCACCCCTCATGCCCACTATGCCCCAGCTCCATGTGGGCCCACCAGATCTCTGCTCTGCTGGGTCTCTGCCCCACAGGCTCCCCAGACACCCATTCTGCAAGCTTGTACCCTCTCCACCAGGCCCCCATGGTGGCAGGCCTGCCAGATCACCACTCCACCAGGCCTCCACCCCTCAATCCTGCCTGGCCCCCGCCTGACCTCTGCTCATCACAGGAGGGCTCCAAACCTGCCTAGGAGACAAAGACAGACAGGACTGTATGCTAAAGGAGCAACAACAGAACAACTAACACTGTAATTCCACTGTTACAGAACCAGTGATTTTTTTTTGCCTTTCTTTAAGAGTCTGTCTGGTTTGCTGTTTGATTGTCCACCATCTCTCCCTGCTGTTTTCTTTGGTTCTCCATTTTTTTCTTTCTTTTCTCTTTCTTTTTCTTTCTCTTTTTTCTCCTTCTTTTTTGGTTTTGTTACTATTACTATTGTAACTCAGCTAATACTAAATTACACATAGTCCAGGGACAGAAATGGCACCTAGTGGAAATATGGGAAGAAGAAAAAGGGGTGGAAAACATTCTCCCACCAAACATAAATAAGTACAGGATTCAGAGGGAATTGAAGAAAACAGATACCCAGATCTAGACTCCAACAAAACAAAGAAACTATACCACATAACCCAAGGAAGCCCACAAGAACACCCTGCAAGAAGAACAAACTGAGAAGGAATATATGGAAACAATTCCATTTACAATAGCCTCAAAAAGAATCAAATACCTAGGAATAAACTTAACAAAGGATGTGAATGACCTCTCAAGGAGAACTACAAAACCCTGAAGAAAGAGATCGAGGAAGACTACAGAAGATGGAAAGATCTCCTGTGCTCATGGATTGGTACAATCAACATAGTAAAAATGGCTATACTTACCAAAAGCAATCTACATATTTAATGCAATTCCCATCAAAATCCCAGTGACTTTCATCATAGAGAATGAAAAATCTACCCTAAAGTTCATTTGGAAATACAAGAGACTGCAAAAAGCCAAGGCAACATTCAGCAAAAAGAGCAATGCTGGAGGTATCACAATACCTGACTTCAAACTATATTACAAAGCAATGGCAATAAACACAGCATGGTACTGGCACAAAAACAGACATGAAAACCAGTGGAACAGAATAGAGGACCCGGATATGAATCCACACAACTATACCCACTTCATTTTTGACAATGGGAACAAAAATATACTATGGAGAAAAAAAAGCCTCTTCAACAAATGTTGCTGGGAAAGTGGTTATCTATGTGCAAGAAACTGAAACTAGATCCATGTCTTTCACCCTGTACTAGTATCAACTCAAAATGGATTAAAGACCTTAATATCAGACCTGAAACTCTGAAGTTAGTGCAGGAAGAAACAGGAAACACTCTGGAACTAATAGGTATAGGCAAGGATTTCCTCAAAAGAACCCCAGCAGCAGCAACTAAGAGAAGGGATGGACAAATGGGACTTCATAAAATTAAAAAGTTTCTGCACAACAAAAGAAATGGCCTCTAAACTGAAGAGACCACCCACAGAGTGGGAGAAAATATTTGCCATCTATACATTAGACAAGGGACTGATAAAAAGAATATACAGGGAACTTAGAAAGTAAACTCTCCTAAACTCAATGAACCAATTAAAAAATGGGCAACTGAACTTAATATAACCTTCTCAAAAGAAGAAATTCAAATAGCAAAAAAGCACATGAAAAAATGCTTACCATCGCTAGCCATAAAGGAAATGCAAATCAAAACCACACTAAAATTCCATTTCACCCCTATTAGAAAAGCCATCATCAAAAACACCACCACCAACAGGTGTTGGTAAGGAAGTGGGGAAAAAGGAACCCTTGTATACTGCTGGTAGGAAAGCAAGCTGGTGCAACCACTCTGGAAAAAATTTAGAGGCTTCTTAAAAATCTAAACATAAGTCTGCTATATGATCCAGCAATCCTACTCCTGAGAATATACACAAAGGAGTGCAACACAGGTTACTTTAAAGACATCTGCACACCCATGTTTATTGCAGCACTATTCACAATAGCCAAGTTATGGAAACAACCAAGATGTCACACTACTGATGAATGGATCAAGAAAATGTAGTATTTATACACAATGGAATTTTACTCAGTCACGACGGAGAGCAAAATTTTATCATTTGCACATAAATGGGTGGAACTCAACATTCTGAGCAAGGTTAGCCAGACTCAGAAGACCTAATATAGTATGTTCTCCCTTGTATGCGGAATTTAGATCTAGGGCAAATACAGCAATTTTGTTGAACTTGGATCACATGACAAGGGGAGAGCACATGCAGGAGATATAGGAATAGGTAGAAAACATAAAACATGAAAGCATTTGATGCCCCCACTCCAGAGGAACTAATACAGAAACCTTAAAGTGACAGAGGTCAACATGAGAAGGGGATCAGGAAACAGTGTAAAGATCAGTTAGAGATGAATCAATTTGTGTTGTAACACATTTGTATATGAAAGCAATGCTAGGAACCTCTCTGTATAGCTATCCTTAACTCAACTAGCAAAAACACTGTGTCTGCCTTATTATTGTTTATGTCTTCTCTTCAACAAAATTAGAGATAAGGGCAGAACAGGTTCTGCCTGGAAGTGAGGGGGGAGGGGAGCGGGAGGGGGACTTGAATATATACTCTAAAAGTCTGAGGAAAAGAGAGAAATTAAAAAGTCTTAATAGGAGATTAAATGTGATTCACAGAATGGGTAAAACGGGAAGTACTGACTTAGTTATCCTAATGTACCTTCACTTTAGTATTTGTCTTGCTGTATTTATTAGAAATAAGTTCTTTGAAAAGATAAAAATCAAAATTAATACTTAAACAACTGGCATGCTAACCTTCTCTACCTACCCATAATGATTCAAATTTCTTATTCCTAATTCCCATAAGCAAAGAACAGAAAGATTATAAAATTGTCTTCATAATACGTAATCCTTTTATAATATATAGAAGCATATATTTGTGTGTATATATATAATAAATATCACTGAATATACATCATTAAGTAATAGAAATATATCAATATCATATATATACACAGAGACAAATTTATAATCTGGAAGGATATATAACAGAAAACAATAGTCATTATACACAAGTAAAAGTCATCATTTTATTTAATTAATGGTTCCTTACATTTTATGAGATTTTGTTTTATTTTCATTCTCCATGAATATGCATTATATTCATCATCACTATAAAACCAATTCACAAAAATTATCATTTTTAAATTATTTATACATGTTAAATAATTTTAACTTATATAGTTGTGAAATAATCATAGTACACCATGAAATTTATAGTATTTCTAGAGATATAATAGGTAGGAAGTAGTTAATGGGATAAAAATCTTTAAATATGATACCTTTTACAGAGATCTTTATTTTTTCAAGATCAAATATATGCTGAATTAGAATAATTTCTAAAACCCTGCTTTTAAAGTTATTGAATGCATGGTATAATCACTACAATAATTTGATTAAACTGCAACCTGCAAAAAATACAAATGAAAAACAAAGAAATTTAGTTACTTAAGGTTTTTCCTACATATTTATAAACACTCAAAAGAAAAGGAAACAGAACGGGTGGAGGGAGGTATTTTGTCTCATGTATATTTAAATACCATTTTATTTGTAAATTCTTTGATGACTGGAAAAATCTATTTTGACCTGAGTACTTATCAAAGATCATTCCACAGGAGAAAATCAGTAGGCTTCTGTGATCCTTTCCATCCACTTTAGAAAAAGTATCAAGCAATAACTCTCCTGCTTTTTATTAACTTAGTTGACTGACTTAACGCAGTGGCAACATTCATAAAAATGTAATGCCTGCTCAAGAGATTGTGATGCACATTTTCATAAACTGCATTAGTTTATTTTTAAGTTTGAAAATAATGCCAACATTTGAAAAGTGTTTTCATGCATAGTAATACATACACATCACTTTGTTGTCACATTCACAATAATGAGGCATATTAACAAAAGATTTCATTTGTTTAAAACTCTAAATGTTTTCGGTGTTTTCTTGATGTACATGAGTGGTGTATGCATATGTGTGCATACACACGTGTGTTTAGAGATGTATTGGTAAATTTTACTAAAATAGTTAGAAAAACTTATCCTCAAGGGCAAGACATACACATATATTCACAAAGTGAAAGGAAAACAGATTTAAATAAAATTTGCATGCATGTTCTTGTACACAAGATCTCTATAAATTTTAAATTACATATAAAAATGTAGTTGTGCGAGGCGTCAGTGGCTCATACCTACAATCCTAGTGACTTGGCTAGGAAGAATGTGGTTCAAGTCCATCCCAGGCAGGAAGCTTGCAAAACCCCATCTCAACCAGTAGCTGGGTGCAATGGTGCATGCTTGTCATCTCAACTATGAGACAGGCTGAAGCAGTTCCAGCTCAGTGGGGGAAACTAGACATGAGGGCACATTCCTGTCATCCCAGCTACAGAAGGAAGTATAAAATAGGAAGATTGTGATACAGGCCAGCCTAGGCAGAAAGTAAGACCCTTTCTCCAAAAATAACCAAAGCAAAAAGAGCTGGAGATGTGACTCAAGTAGTAGACTTCCTGCCCTGCAAACATGAACCTGAATTCAAACCCCAGTACAGTCACACAAAAAAATGTAGTGGTGACTCCTACAAACTATTAAAACTGTTATAATTTGAACATTTTGTCTCACAAATCAAAATCTTTTTGTCCCTGACACATTTTCATTACTTTAATAGACCATAGACATGTATCCGGGTAAAAGTTTACCCAAGCTGTTAAAACTCCATTCACAAGCAGGGGCACACATGTATTTCAACTCAATGACAAACTTGTGCTTTGGACATTTTTCAAGCTCTATGCTAATTCTGTGCATCACAGACCAGATTTTACTAAGAAAACCATGCTTCTGAAACATCTGTCTGGTTATGTTCAAACTGCCCCTTATGGAGGCAGTATTTTCTTACAGTTGTTCTATTTTTGATGGATGCCAAAAGGGAAAAAAGATACTCTCCAAGGTCATGTGAATTCATTAAATACAGCTGACAATGTTATGGTACATAGGAAAGAAAGTCTTTCTAAGTCTGAATGCAACATTAAATCCACAAATTACTCATTTTCTCTTGACAACAAATACCAAAGGACTATGAGAACAAATGGTGTTAGATACTTCTCAACAATTTGGTTCTTTGCTGCAGGTGGGTGCAGAATATGAATTGAGTAAATCCATCCTTCAGGGCACTGAATTGAAGTCAAGTCACAAGACTAGGCCAAGGAGAAAGGATCTAATTAGCAAGACTGCAACCTAACGTTCACATAATCTTTTAAAATTGCACTTTTTTTCCCAGTTAAGCAATAGTTATTTTCAGAGCTCACTCACCAGTGGAGAAGAACTCCCACGGACTACCAGACCTTTTCTCATAAATTCAACCGTAAAGCAGGATATTGGACCATTTTTTCATTCCCCAATGTTGGCAGTGAGAAGGCTTAAGATAGGCAGAAGTAGCATTGGCTGAAAGAAAAAAAAATGGAATTCCCCCTAAACCTCTTGGTCTTTTTAAAAAGTGAAATAGTACTTTGAATACAGATTTATATGACTAGCAGGTAGTCTTTGAGTAGAGGAATGACCTAAAATGTGTATGTGTAAACTGCTCAAAACTATATATTATGAAAACTCTGTTTAAAAGTATAATTCTAGTACCTCAAATCTTGATTTTTTCCATTAATTTGCTAGCTCATATTAAGTCTTAACTTGCTTATTACATTTATTTTTATTTTATACCTTTACTGGAATTGTGGCATTTTGTATTTGTTTCATTCACTAATATATCTTAAGTGTTAACAATAGCACTAGAGAAATAGAAGAATTCCAATTAAAAAATGTTAAAAGAATAAGAGTCCAGGCCCAGCTCAGTCTTATATTTAATAAACATATATATATGATATGTTTAAATAATTCATGTAATTAAAAACTGGACTCTCACCACAGACATTTAAGAAGGTCTAGTCTAACTTAAAAAAATAGGTTTCATTTTCTTATGATATTTTCATGCATGTATATCATATACTTTGATCATACTCACTTACCCATTCTGTCTCTTTTCCTCCTTCTCCTCACTGTGGTCCCTCCCTCTTTTCAACTAGTTCTTCTACTTTCATGTCTTTTTTTCATGTTTTGTCTTATATCATATATTTGTTATTGTTATGCTAGGGTACATTGTGACATTTACAGAAGTTCTTACAGTATATGGGCTGGCAGAGTGGCTCAAGTGGTAGCATACCAGACTAGCAAGCATGAGGCCCTGAGTTCAAACCTCAGTACTGCCAAAAGAAAAAAAAATCATGTCTTTTTTTTAATCTAGATTCTGCATATGAGGAATAACGTGATGTTTGTCTTTCTGAGTCTCCTAGCATAACTATCTTAGCAAAACATATAAACTAGTATCTGACACCTGTCAGTCTTCTGCCTTCCCCCAAACTAAGATTTTCTCTTTTCTTTTTTTTTTTTTTGCAGTGCTAGGTAATGAACCCAGGACCATAAGCATGCCACAAAAGCACTCTACCACTGAGCTATACCCTTCAGCCCCAAACTAGTATTTTTATTCAAGAATTTCAGTTACTTTATTACTCACTACATCCATCAATAAACCATAAGAAAAGGCTATATAGTATAGTGGTTATTAAGAAAATAGAACTCTGGAGCCAGACAATGAGTCCTTTCTATGCTGTATCAGTTCCTGATTGTCTGGCTTTGGGGAACTTATCTAAACAGTCTATACTTTAGTTTCCTTACACATAGAATTAGACTAATAATAGCTGCTTCGTATGTTTGTCAAGAAGATGAAGTGGTTTAACACATCACTTAAAATAATGTGTGACATACAATAAACATGAAATGCATGTTAGAATTGTTAAAGCTTCTATTCCTTCACGGTGTTTTCCCTCTGCCTTAAATTCCTTCCTCTAACTTTGCATCTGGCCAATTAGTAGCCAAGTTTAAAGACAAATCAGATTCCATCTCTCCCATGAGGTCTTTCTTGATTTTCTCAGGTTGATGTATATGCTTATCTCTGCTAACTCATCACGCTGAGATGATGCTTCTATCATGGCATCAACCCCATGATACAAGTATTTCTTCATGTGTCTTTTCCCACTACCATGATGGGAACTTAACACATACAAAATGCTTTATTACATATTAGTAGATCATACAAACATACATGTTTAACAGATCTTGTTTTGATCCTTAGAATGATCCATAATCACACACTCTTAACATTTCAACTGGGCATCGATTCCTTGCAGAAAACCTGAGTAAGACTAGGTAATTCTGATGCCTGAGTAAGATTACTTAGGGATCAGAGCCTCTTGATTGTCCTCCCAGTCCAAATGTACTTAGCATTGGCCTTGAGATCTGCAGCAGAATACATACAAATCCCAAAGAAACTTAGCCATGGGAAGGCTATTAACAGCATGGCCTATGCTAGGAAAATAGCCCCTCCCTCACCTGATTCTTCTGTAGTATTAATGATACAAACAGTGATGAAAAAGATATTTATAGTTTTCTTCATAGTTAGTCCATTTTCTAGTTCTTATTATGCTTCTGACCACAGGAACACTTATTTGGGAAAATAAAGAAAAGCTCTAGATTTTAAATTAAATTTTAAAATGAGTGGTGCATTAACAATGGTTGTATCAGTCTGTAATTAATTAGACTCAAAGGTGACAGTGTTTTCTAAAATCTCTATACTTATTTATAAAATAGTTAAAACTCCAATTATCAATCATAGTGTGAAAAAAAGCCACTATACTGTTAATAGCCATAATGATAGTACTACTGTAAGCCTTTTTAAACAAAAAAAAGAATAGTCTGGGTGTGGTTTGTTTGTTTGTTTGTTTTTCCAGAAAATGGCTGAAGACCATGCAAATTATAGTAGGTCAACGGGTCTAAGTTCTTGGGTTTTTTTTAAGGAAATTAGACCTTAAAAAAGAAAAAATAAATTTAAAAAATAAATTTAAATTTTTTCTCTGAAGAAAAAATAAACAATGTGGAAAATTAACAGAATACTTTTAATTATCTGGGATAAAAGAGAAAGGAAACATAATAATTTAAAATTGCTAACCATCTAAAATATTTTAGCAAACTATTTCAAGGTTTCTTATGCTACCAATATACTTTATAGAGACATGAAAAAATAACTGCCTAGATGAATTTAAGGCCTTTGCTATGGTCCCATCCAGTGTAATGTTGGGTGACAGCTCAAAAGTTGGTAGTCCAAAGGTAAAGGGAGGAAAAAGATGAAGAAAGCTGGAGGCCTTATTGAGTCTCAGTCTGAATACTGAGACTTGGAGGCATTTTCCTGTCTTAATGCTCATAGGTTAAAGTTGTAGGTACAATACAATATAGGAAAGTGTAAAGCAAAGAAAAATGCTGGAATTTTGAAATCACATCTAAAAGTTTTCAACAACAAATATGAATTTAGAAAACAGATTCTTTTAATTGCTACTTTAATTTAGCAATTTTAATAAAAGATTTAATGGTGTTAATTTAAAGATACAAGCAGCAAAAACTAAAAGTAAAATAATTTTAACTTCTCATTCTGTAACATATAGAAATGAAAAAGTGAAAATAGTCAAAAGAAAGGCAGCTGCATAATAGGAAAATCTTATAGATGATAAAATTATAATTCTTTCCCTCTATATTTTGGAATATTTATTAAACTCACTGTAGGGTAGCAACACTAAAAAAGCATTTTGCACCAGACAGTCTTGTAAACATCTAGTGCAAATCTTAATTTGTGCTCCAGGATAATCCTGTTTCCAGGATTTTAGCATTGTGTGGATCTGTGCAGACTCAAATAATATATCATCTGGAGAAATAGGAATGGGTGTTAAGAATTTGCTTTGATCAAAGGGGAAAATGTGTACCTTAAAACTTAAATGCAGAAAAATTTCAGCTAAAGAGATCAGATTTTCTATAAAATTAGTTTAGCAACCTTAATATCAATAGAAAAAATATGATACCAGTATGAGTTATTGATGGTAGATAAACCATTGTTCATAAGATAAATAATATCTAATATGGTGAAAAAGAAAATGATACCCACTAACCTAATAGCAAATACAATTCAGATCATTCCTGACTGAGAGTGTCACTGGAACCCTAAGACAAAAGGCATGATAAAAATAAGGCCATTGTTTTTCTCATTCTCTTCTCACTGACAAAACCACCATGGTCACCTCTGAAATTAATAGATACAATATGCTACTTGTAACAGCTGCACAACTGTCCATAGAGAAATTGTATCACCTTTATTCTAGCATTCTATGATTGATAGACTAATGTTTTTCTTTTTCTTTTTTGCCACTACATTAATAGGACATTTATCATCCTTGTCCACATACATGTAAATTATTTTATCTAATTCCTTATAGTGGTTTAAATGGTATTTAAGATATTCTTGCCTTTTTAAAAATCTGGAATCATAAATATAGATATAGATAGATAGATAGATTGATTGACAGATAGATTAATCAAAAGAATCAAATTAGTAATGACTTGATGTTGCAGTAACTTGTCTGTCTCCTTTGCTGGAATGCAAATCTTTAAAGGCAGGGCCATGTCTTTTGTCTTTTTAGTAACATATTTCTTCAAATGGTATAAGCCTTCAGAATTTTTTTTACTTAATTGGATAAGAGATTAATAAGGATAGAAAGGTGGCCAAGGACTTTATTCAAACACCTCCATATAAAAGATATGCAGAGAAAAAAGGGCAAGTACATATGGAATACTACTAAATTGACTGACAAGGAGTCTTTAAGGAAAAAAAATACAGAAAAAATAATATAGTAGGATATATTAGAGTTTAAATGGAGGGGTAAACATTGTTCAATGCTACAGAAAGAAGGTAAAAGAAACAGAAAGAAAGAAATATTAAAGAAGGCCCAAAGTAAGAACATGATTTTAATAGTCTTAGTGAATTGATGGGCACCTGTATCTTGCAACTCAAGAGTCAATTAAAAGAGTTTTTAGAAAATTCATTTAAGGGACGAGGATAGGACAATTGAGCTCAAGAAAATGATAAGAGGCTGAAATTGAAGCTGATAAATAATTAGAAGGGGTACAAAGTAGGCAAAGATGTAAAGGAAAGGCTGGGCAGGATTCCTGTGTCCTGCCTCATTCCCCACACTACACACACACACACACACACACACACACACACACACACACACATGCTCACAGACTCATCCACACACATGCACACACACTCACATCCACACACACACACATGCACACGCCTCCACCTCCCCATCCCTGCTTCTCTGAGTTAGCAGGAATTGTAAGTAGTTCAAACTTAATCTGTCTGGCAGTATTCCTAGACAAACTCCATATAAACCAGGATTTACATTCCAACAAAAGTTTATTCATCATTATTGCTAGTCACTAAGTTCAGACCCATTGTTTATAAAAAATAAAATTTAAATAAAAACTAATAAAGTACAATCTGTTTCTGCAACTACACTTGATATTCTGTGCTTACAGAAACAAAGATATTTATGGAATGCTAATAAAAAATAAATGCACATAAAATATCATTATTCATAATTTCTTTAATTATATGCATTGCTACCAAAAATTTTATACATGAAATGAGAACAATCATTATTACTTTATAATCTCCCTACGTGGTCAAAAGTAAACTTGAAGGGAAAATGCTCATAGAAAGTGAATTTTGATCAAGACAATCAATTCTGCTGGATGAATTATAAAATTACTCTTCTTAATACTTCAGCTTCCTATTGAGTAGAAGAGAATATGTCATTTTGAAATGCAGCTACATGCTCCTATGTATGATACACAGAACTATATTGATGTACTTTCTCTTACTTCAAATTCTATTTACAAGCTTTAATGTAGACCAGTACACTATTATTAAAACAATCATACTTTGTTATTTTATTATTTTTTATGATTTATGAAAACTTATATATTATCCTCACTTTTATTTACTTTTTAAATTATAGATTTAGTTGCTGGATAAAATACTAGCAAAAAGAATATTATACTGTTCCAAAACCTATAGTTTTTATGAAGTTCTTGGCATCCTTCCCATGATTATTTTTGCCATGACTCATGTCTGGTTTCTGTCTAATTATAAAAATTAGGAAAGAGAATTGAATCAAATCATAAGCTGAAATTGATATTTTATAGTGTAGTTTTGTACTTTCCTGTAACAATGCTTTTTCAACTTTGGAAGATGATAATCTCTTTAAAAAGAGCATAAATCAGAGACTATCATTAACCTTCTAATAAACCTCACACACCACTGCCTGTAACTTAAATCGCTTGCCTAAAGGTGAAAGTTTTCATAAACCATTCCCAATCTCTTGCGCATTTCATTTTCTGTAGAACAATTTGTTCTTCCTAAGCACAGAATAACTTGGTGTAAATCAGACATTTGACAAATATGATAACAAATGTTAAATACAAAATGCATCAAATTCTTAGTATGTGTCAGAAAAGTCTACTATAAATACAAATTAACTAGCATTTGGATTTAATGCCTTAATAGTATGCTAATGAAAAGGGCCTGAGAATTAAAAACTAAAATAATAATAATAATTGTAATTTCTCTATAATTATCAAACTATAAGAACATCTTTCAGAGTAATCCAGATTCAAATTTTGGTGTTTTGTGAGTACTTTGTTTTATACCCCATGTAAATATCTAAATTTTCTAACTAGGAAAGAATTCATAAAATGTATTTTAAGACAAGCATCATTAATGGTTTTTTTCCTATGATACACTATATGTTTTAAAAGTTGACCAGGAATGTAATTGTTTCATTATACCCTAAAGCACACTTGTCAATTCTAGTTCTATTGTCATGAAATTTTCATGACTGTATCTTTCTTTTTAGCTTGAAAATGTTTAAGAATTTTGCTTTAGTCTTCCTTAATCTCTTTCCTCAGAAGTTTACAGTTTTTCTTGTAGAGGTCTTTCACATCTTTTGTTAGGTTTACACCTAGGTATTTGATTTTTTTTGAGGCTATTGTAAATGGAATTGTTTTCATATATTCTTTTTCAGTTTGTTCATTATTAGTATATAGAAATGCTAATGATTTTCCTATGTTGATTTTATATCCTGCTACCTTGCTATAGCTATTGATGATGTCTAGAAGCTTCTGAGTAGAGTTATTTGGGTCTTTAAGGTACAGGATCATGTCATCTGCAAACAGGGATATTTGACAGTTTCTTTACCTATTTGTATTCCTTTTATTCCTTCTTCTTGCCTAAATGCTTTGGCTAGGAATTCCGTACTATGTTGAATAGGAGTGGAGATAGTGGGCATCCTTGTCTGGTTCCTGATTTTAGAGGGAATGGTTTCAGTTTTTCTCCATTAAGTATAATGCTGGCTGTATGTTTGTCATATATAGCTTTTATAATGTTGAGGTACTTTCCTTCTATTCCTAGTTTTCTTAGAGCTTTTATCATGAAATGGTGTTGGATCTTACCAAAGGCTTTTTCTGCATCTATTGAGATGATCAAGTGGTTTTTGTCTTTGCTTCTGTTAATGTGGTTTATTACGTTTATTGATTTTCGTATGTTGAACCACCCCTACATCCCTGGGATGAAGCCTACTTGGTTGTGGTGAATAATCTTTTTGATGTATTGTTGAATTCGGTTTGCCATTATTTTGTTGAGGATTTTTGAGTCAATGTTCATTAAGGAGATTGGCCTATAGTTCTCCTTTTTGGAGGTGTCTTTGCCTGGTTTTGGGATAAGTGTAATACTGGCTTCACAGAATGTGTTAGGCAGTTTTCCTTCCCTTTCTATTTCATGGAACAGTTTAAGGAGGGTTGGTATCAGTTCTTCTTTAAAGGTCTGATAGAATTCAGCAGAGAATCCATCAGGTTCTGGACTTTTCTTTTTGAGGAGACTCTTGATTGCTGCTTCAATTTCATGTTGTGTTATAGGTCTATTCAGGTGATTTATTTCCTCTTGGTTCAGTTTTGGATGATCATATGTATCTAGAAATCTGTCCATTTCTTTAAGATTTTCAAATTTATTTGAATATAGTTTCTCGAAGTAGTCTCTGATGATTTCCTGGACTTCCATGGTGTTTGTTGTTATCTCCCATTTTGCATTCCTGATTCTACTAATTTGGGCTTTTTCTCTCCTCATTTTAGTCAGGTTTGCCAGGGGTCTATCAATCTTGTTTATTTTTTCAAAGAACCAACTTTTTGTTTCATTAATTCTTTGTATGGTTTTTTTGGTTTCTATTTTGTTGATTTCAGCTCTTATTTTTATTATTTCTCTCCTTCTATTTGTTTTGGGATTTGCTTGTTCTTGTTTTTCTAGGAGTTTGAGATGTATCATTACGTCATTGACTTGGGATGTTTCAGTCTTTTTAATATATGCACTCATGGCTATAAACTTTCTTCTCAGGACTGCCTTTGCTGTGTCCCATAGGTTCTGGTAGGTTGTGTTTTCATTTTCATTGACTTCCAGGAACTTTTTAACCCCACAGACTATAGAAAGTGGAGAGGTCTCCCATGCTCATGGATTGGTAGAATCAACATAGTAACAATGCCTATACTCCCAAAAGTAATCTACATGTTTAATGCAATTCCCATCAAAATTCCAATGACATTCATTAAAGAGATTGAAAAATCTACCATGAAATTTATATGGAAACACAAGAGGCCATGAATAGCCAAGGCAATACTCAGTCAAAAGAAAAATGCTGGAGGTATCACAATACCTGACTTCAAACTATACTACAAAGCAATAACAATAAAAACAGTATGGTACTGGCACAAAAACAGACATGAAGACCAGTGGAACAGAATAGAGGACACAGATATGAAGCCACATAACTATAATCAACTTCTCTTTGACAAAGGTGCTAAAAATATTCGATGGAGAAAAAGCAGCCTCTTCAACAAAAACTGCTGGGAAAAGTGGTTAGCAGTCTGCAAAAAACTGAAACTAGATCCATGTATATCATCCTATACCAATATTAACTCAAAATGGATCAAGGATCTTAATATCAAACCACAAACTCTAAAGTTGATACAGGAAAGAGTAGGAAATACTCTGGAGTTAGTAGGTATAGGTAAGAACTTTCTCAATGGAACCCAAGCAGCACAGCAACTAAGAGATAACACAGATAAATGGGACTTCATAAAACTAAAAAGCTTCTGTTCATCAAAAGAAATGGTCTCTAAACTGAAGAGAACACCCACAGAGTGGGAGAAAATATTTGCCAGCTACACATCAGACAAAAGACTGATAACCAGAATATATAGGGAACTTAAAAAACTAAATTCTCCCAAAACTAATGAACCAATAAAGAAATGGGCAAGTGAACTAAACAGAACTTTCTCAAAAGAAGAAATTCAAATGGCCAAGAAACACATGAAAAAATGCTCACCATCTCTAGCAATAAGGGAAATGCAAATTAAAACCACACTAAGATTCCACCTCACCCCTGTTACAATAGCCATCATTAGCAACACCACCAACAACAGGTGTTGGCGAGGATGAGGGGAAAAAGGAACCCTCTTACACTGTTGGTGGGAATGTAAACTAGTACAACCACTCTGGAAAAAAATTTGGAGGCTACTTAAAAAGCTAAACCTTGATCTACCATTTGATCTAACAATACCACTCTTGGGGATATACCCAAAAGACTGTGACACAGGTTACTCCAGAGGCACCTGCACACCCATGCTTATTGCAGCGTTATTCACAATAGCCAAGTTATGGAAACAGCCAAGATGCCCCACTACTGATGAATGGATTAAGAAAATGTGGTATCTATACAGAATGGAATTTTATGCAGCCATGCAGAAGAACAAAATGTTATCATTCACTGGTAAATGGATGGAATTGGAGAACATCATTCTGAGTGAGGTTAGCCTGGCCCAAAAGACCAAAATTCATATGTTCTCCCTCATATGCGGACATTAGATCAAGGGCAAACACAACAAGGGGATTGGACTTTGAGCACATGATAAAAGCACGAGCACACAAGGGAGGAGTGAGGATAGGTAAGACACCTAAAAAATTAGCTAGCATTTGTTGCCCTCAATGCAGAGAAACTAAAGCAGATACCTTAAAAGCAACTGAGGCCAAGAGGAGAAGGGGACCAAGAACTAGAGAAAAGGTGAGATCAAAAAGATTTAACCTAGAAGGTAACACACATGCACAGGAAATCAATGTGAGTCAACTCCCTGTATAGCTATCCTTATCTCAACTAGCAAAAACCCTTGTTCCTTCCTACTATTGCTTATACTCTCTCTCTTCAACAAAATTAGAGATAAGGGCAAAATAGTTTCTGCCGGGTATGGAGGGGGTGGGGGGAGAAGGAGGGGTGGAGTGGGTGGTAAGGGAGGGGGTGGGGGCGGGGGGAGAAATGACCCAAGCATTGTATGCACATATGAATAATAAAACAATAAAAATTAAAAAAACAAAAAAGAATTTTGCTGTCCTGAAAGGAAATAAAAAGGACTTGTCTTTTTAAAAAATCTCCAGGTTTATATATTGCTAGAAATGGTCAATTTTCTTCCTGTCAGCAAGTTACATATAGGAGACAGCTTCTTGGACTCAAAGAAACCAGAGGACATATAAAGAGAACTATCTTGATGCTCCCTCTACATCTAATTTGGCAGAACCCAGGCCCTGATGCATATAGAGAAATAATTAATTCTCTATCCTTCCAGAGTTAGGATGCTACTAACAATACCAAATCCTCATGGAGTTTCACTGAAAGAATTTGTGTCACATGACCACTGGAAATCAAGATATGCTGGCATCTCCCCATTCCTGTTCACATCATTGAATTCAGCGAAATGGAAACCAGCCAGTCAGACAAGATGGAATAAAAGCAGCTTGAGGGAAGCAAAGCTAGGATATGAAAATCAAGGACAGAGGGGGTATGAGAGACGGAAGGATGCTATGGTTGGAACTTAAACCAACAGAATTAAGTTTAAAGACAATGTAATCTGTGTCATTAATAACTTCAGCGTGGAATTGTGAAGAAAAAGTAAGGTGAAAGGAAAAGGAAGACTTGACTAAAGACCAATGGAAAACAACATCTGTGCTATTTTTTGCTCCCTCTAATTGAATGAAAGAAATTTTTTAGATAAAGGAAATCACAAAGACAAATAGAAATGAAGAGAAATAGCCACAGGTTAGAGGGTCAACAAATTTTCAATAACAGGAAGTAGATGGAGGAAGAGTGAAACATGACACAGAGAAAGCTAAGACCTAAGTACCTGTGGAGGAAGATACCACAGGGAGGAAGCCCTGGAGGCTGCAACAATCCCTTTGAAAGTCTCAGGACCCTGAGGAGCAGGGTGAGTGTGTGGGGGTGATAACCTTAATTTAAAATCTACATAAGTTAAGTTGTCCTGATTGCCTCTCTCACCCCACACAGACAACAAAATATCCCTTCTCAATCAGGCAAGAGATCTTGTTTTGTTACTGCATCAAAAATAAAAGCAGCAATTTCCAAGAGTTAGAAACCCTGAAAGAGAAAAGCAAACAAAAACCTCAATGTGATTTCACTACACATTCACTAGAATACCTAAAATAAAAAAGTTTGAAAATACCAAGTGTTGGTAAGGAAACCAGAATTCTCATACATTATTGGGGAATAAAATGTTACAGTAACATTAACACTTACGATCCAGTAAATCTATGACAAAATAGACCCAAGAGAAATGGAAGCATACATCCACACAAGCAACTATATAAGAATACTGATAGCTAGATTACATGCCTATAAATCTTAGCTATTTAGAAGTCAGAGATCAGGAGGCCAGTCCAGGAAAAAAGTTTGCAAGACCCCATCTCAAATAAAATCTGGGTGTGGTGACACTCACTTGTCCTCCCAGCTATGTGGGAAGCATAAATAGGAGGATTGCAGTCCAGGTTGGCCCAGACATAAATGCTCCCTATTCAAAAATGCCTAAAGCAGTAAGGGCTGGAAGTGTGGCTCAAGTGGTAAATCACCTGCCTGGCAGGCGCAAGACCCTAAGTTCAAACACCAGTACTGCCAGAAGAAGAAGGAGGAAGAGGAGAAGAATATTCATAGTAACTTTACTAAAAATACCTCAAATTGTAGCTAACCCAAATATATAACAATTAAATCAAAAAACAAACTGATAATAACATAATGGAACAGTACACAGTAAAGTAAAGGAGCAGACTCCTAACACACAGCAGCAGCATGGATGAATCTCAAAATTATGGTACTAAAAAATATGACAGACACAAAATAGTACATAGTTGTGAGATTCCATTTGTCTGAAAACCCAGACAAATATAAAGAGCCAGAAAGCAGAACTGAGGAGATGACTCTGAGAGGTTTGAGATGGGAACTGAACTATAGATGTGCATGAGGGAATTTTTTATGATAATGTATATCCTAATTGTGGTGATGGTTACACAAACATGTTTGTCACAGGGACTAAGCTGAGCTTAAAATGAGTACATTTTATTATGCGTGTTATACTTCTATAAGGTTGATTGTTAAAGAGAGGTCAGAGTGAGTAGCACTGTACATTATTTTTACTTAAGCATTTAAGTAATTTGCACCAGATTTGTTTTGTGACAGAGGAGATATAAATGTATTTGAAGACTGAAGGAAAGATTCTTCTGGATTAAGCAATTAGGTTGTTATTAATAAAGGAAGGGAAAAATGACAGAGCTTCATTTTGAAGGTGATGCAAGGTTTCAAAACCAGGGGAAGAGAGATTAGCCCTATAATAATAACTACCATAGTAACTGCTCACTTTGCACCAGACTCTATCCATAGCATATGTATAAATCATCTCAATTCATCATCACCATAGTCCTCTGGTACAGCAGTGAGAACCCCGTTTTGTAGGTGACAAATCTAGAATTCCAAGATTAATAGCTTCCTCAAATAGACTGGCCTACTCACTGGTGAAACTTGGATTTTAATATATGCCTTAGAATATTTACTTTTGAGAATTTGTTAAATTCTTTGAAATGTACATAAGTCCTTTCAAAAGTTAAATAAGCTCCTTGACAGCTTTAAGACCCAGGAATGTCTTTCTCAGGGATATGGAAACCATCTCTTTGAAATGTAGTCATGGAAGAAGACAGCACCCCTATCTCCAAGACTCTGTGAGAAGGATCTAACTGGTGGGTACCTTGCTCTACTTCCAAAGCTCCCCCTTGACTAGAAGGACATGAGAACTTTACATTTCCTTTAGATAAAATCGATTCATTAACACAGATGATCAACCCATTGCCCTGTGAATTGAGAATGAATTTTGTGTGATAAGTAGTGCTGTCTAGAGTTTTTATTTCAGGACTAGTTTTCACTTATCTTAAAAACGTATTGATAGCTTGTGCCTGCTTAGCTGTATAAAAGAGTGAGTTTTTTTTTCAGTCTGTTAGTGTAGTGGTTTACCTGTGATGCTCACCACATTCTGGTTTAATGTTTATTTAATTATAACATTGTTTCTTTCTCTTCTGCCTTTGTGGAAAGATTTTCTAGGTTAGGAGGAGATTTTGTTTCTG
The DNA here is from genome assembly GCF_047511655.1 of Castor canadensis. Lineage (NCBI taxonomy): Eukaryota > Metazoa > Chordata > Mammalia > Rodentia > Castoridae > Castor > Castor canadensis. The sequence goes on from NC_133394.1 coordinate 62,670,350, forward strand.
ACTATATTTCCTCAACAAGGGTTCATAGGTAAAACTCATGCCTTCCACATCTGTAAACTAATCTTCAAAGATTTATTTCCAATTTTCCTGAACTTTCTCTTAACTAAAGCAAGCACTCAAACTTAAATCACTCCCTCAGAGCAAGACAGAAAAGATGGTACAGAAATCCAGGAAAAATGCAAAATGTTTGACATTTCTGTTCATTTGGTAGAAACCAGATGATACACAGGTTTGCACCTAAACTGCCTGGCACGCACCTGACGTACCTTCTGTAGTACCCACCCCCACCATGCTTTTGCTGCTGACACCAAATGTTTAACAGCCATTCACTTTTGCTTAATTTTTTTAACTGTCTATATAGTAAAAAATGTACCTACACAATTCATTAAAGAATAAAGCTATGTAAAATATTGCTAATAAGTTACTTGATATCTGTAATCAGCTTCCTTCCATGCTTCCTTGACTCTAATTCATTTGGTATGTAGATTGTATCCACTGTGTATTGATAAATTAGTAGCTTTAACAAGTGAGTGGGCAGGCTAAAATGTCTAAATAGGCTAACAGGCTGCACACACACACAGAGGCACACAAAGTTAACAAAGCTGGTATAGCCTGGACAGTGACAAGAGTTTTGCAATTGAAAATATCAAACTGAATTGTACATGTTAATGTAAGACAGTATTTGTCATTAGCTTGTCTGTCCATTTAAATATATAAGAAATAAACTTTCCCAAAGCTCTATCTCCAACGTATTCTTCCATATTACCATATTAGCTTAGTCTAATTAAACAGTGGGCATTAAACTAGTGGCAACTTTCAGGAACAGATTTGGTTTCTTCAGTGCACAGTGACATTACAAAAATTATCAAGGAATCAAAGATATATAAAAAGGGATTATTTCTAAATTCAAACCCTAGGTCTTCATCAGGCCTCAGAAAATGACTCTTAACTTTGAATTTATATCACCTCACAAAAGGACACAAGAAATGTGTATAAAATATTTGTTCCTTTAGGAGTTCCATCCTATGTGCATAAGAAGAGTCGAGGCCACCAGTCTCTGACAATACCATGTCAGCCTTGGCAGCCACTTAGAACCAACTCAGTATTGTGCTTCCTATGGAAATGAGGCTGAGCTGAACTGTCTGACAGGTCTGTGTCAGTTTTTCACATTACTAAATTACACATTATTTCCCTCCTTCCACACTCTAAAGGAAATGAAATGTGGAGTTGTCAAACATGGGATTTAGCCATTCGTTAGATGAGAAGTATTACTTCAAACTGGTGATTTTGCCTGTCCGCAATGACCTCAAGTCTGACAACCATCATCTCCCTACCTGTTTAAATATGAAACTCAGGTTTCATCATTATGACTATTATCTGCACTCCGGTCTTTCCTCTCTAAGTGTGATGCGTGTGTCTGTGTGTTTTCCCTCCCTATGTTTAAAATTTTACTTGCAAAATTCACAATAGGATTGTCCCCAGCTGCGCAGAGAGAAAGTATCTGTTTAAAAACACAATACACAGCAGAAAGTTATCTTTGACAGAGGAACAACTCATTGTGGTTTATACTCACAATTCATTAATCATTTACTTGGATTTCCAGGAAAAAGTGGGTGGATGTCCTCTACCAAGAAAAAACAACTAAAGATGTTGGCAAAGCTACCTGTCATATAGTCATAAATGGACAAGTATAAACGACTACTAAAATACATTTTTTAATTAAAATACAGTATAGTTGATATTTCCAAGCATGCTTTCTTCCAACGTATCTCAAAAAATAAGGCTTGAATTTTTACTTGATAGCCAAACATGAACAAACATAAACAAGTTAAAATTAAATCTTCCCATTAGTATATAAAAATACACTATTGGACTAGACAAAACAATCAGGCTAACTTAATAACTGACTTTTTTTCTTCCAATAATTTCATACATAGGAGTCATCCCTTCAGTTACCTTTGTAATGAATAAGAAATACAATATCTAGTGATCTTTTCATATGTTCAACAACTACAGGAAAGCATGGACGGCCAATTCGTACAGTAACCTTTTGCTGTTTTTAAAGAGGGAAGGAGGGGCTTTTGTAGAGAAACAATTATTATTGCGTCACTTCCCTCAGTGGTGTCCCTCTGACACCACCCTGACATAGCCCCATCAGTAATTAATTTAGGGACATAAAAGCCTCTCTGCTTGGACATATACATGGTATTGTCAAGAAGACAGGAGCTCCAATTATCCCTTTCCTTGGATGTGAAGTTATGTGTACATTTAGTAAGGAGGTGGGGGAATTTTGTCTTATGCAAATTTTCATCCAACATTTACTAAAAATCTGTTAACATGCAAAGATACAGCCATCTGTGAATGACTAAGAAAGAAAGGTAAAGAAAACTGTTATATGATGTAACTTTTTTGAGATATAACACAGGGATATGTATAGCAGCCCTTCTCAGAAACCACGTGATTTCTATTCACAGTGTTGACCCTATTTTGATCCAAACAAGTACTTGGAATGTAGCAAATTTAACTTCCCTAGTTTCCATACCTGACTGTAACCATCAAAGTCTGTATCCACCTTTCTTCCAAAAGTCATTGCCCCCATGTAAACGTAGTCACACCCCTGTCAACCCACAAATATCATCAGAAATGTAATGCTGGAACTGTCATCTTGATACTGTGTATTTACTTCCATTAAGACTTTCCATTCAGTTTTTTTTTTTCAACCTCAACCAAGGCCTAATTGAGGCTGTGGTCACCTAAGTTCTTACATCAGCAACATCTGTCGCCAAAAATAAATATTCTGCAATCAAAAGTTAACTGGCCTAGCAATTTTCTTGGTGTTGCATGAGGCAGAACAGAATTCAGCTTCATTCTCCCTCAGCTAAATTGACTTTGCAGCACTGAGAGAAGGAAAGATTTATGTGCTGTAAATTAAGCAGAGTTGGGCAGAGAAAACAAAAGACACAAATGCATGCAAGCCCACAGTAGTCTTTAATGTTCAGATTTGTTCCTATATCATATAATATCTTTTGACAAGCTGGAAGCATAGTGAAGAGACAATACTCTTAGTTAAAATGAAATTTGAATTTCCGATGTAAAGTGTTTTAACAACTGAACGATGTGATTTGTCTTCTCATTAAATAAAGTAACATTTGAATTCTCTTATTAAATATTGGTAAACAATAATTGTAAAATCCCTTACATATTTTCTGCCCCAGAAATAATTTATGCTTAGTGCTCCTGTTACAGCATTTCCATTTACAAAACAATTTTATATGTGTAATATTTAAAATAAAGCTTTTCAGACAGTGCATCTGGAATTACCATTCTTATTTAACAGATGGAAAAACTGAAGCTTAGAAGTTGAATCAAGGTAACATACCTTTATTGATGCAATGAGAGCCTAGAGAAAAACTAATGAACTTTCTCTTCTTTCTTTCCACCACTTCTAGTTGACTCTTGTTGTTTACAGTAGTTTTGTTGTATAAAGTCACCACAGACAATGAATTATCAAATAATGAACAATTACTTCTACAAGAAATATACGGTGAGGTTCCTCTGAGCCTACAGTGACAACATTTATCAAATAATCAATACATACCCTGACTTTATGCATATGTCTGTAGAAGACACCTTATTTAATATATCTTGTTTATTAACTTGTCCTGTTTATTAACATGGATTTATAGTCAACAAATTGCAATTAATGTCTGAATGAAACTTACCTGGCACAGGTAACTCCCTGTCTTGTACTTTGAAACACTAGAGAGCACTTCAGAATTATGGTTAGAAGCCATTTTAACTAGCAAAGAGAAAATGCAAAAAAAAAAAAATGCTACTAAATAGACTGCCAATAAAAACACTTGTTTACACTAAGAGAATAGAAAAAAAGAAAGCACAGTTATCTATGTGTTCTACCTCAGCTGTATGTGCTTTGGCTGACTCAATTTTTTTTGCCATCTCCCACATATCTACACATGTCTGCAAATGATCAAGAAAGCATCTCAAATATCAATCTTAGGAGACACAAGTAAATTTTAGCAAGTAAGTGAATTCACATTATAAAATCCACAGATAATAAGGATTAATTGTATATTACTAGTTCATGTCTTCTAAAGATGTTTGCATAGCCATCTCAATAAGAAACTTGGAAAAGGAAAGCCAGGTAGGGTTACCCCTAATCCCAGCTACTCACAAGGTGGATATAGGGAAACAGTGGTCCTAGATGAGCCCAGGCAAAAGTATAGAGACTATCTGAAAAATAAACTGAAAGCAGAAGAACTAGGGGGGAGAGACTCAAGTGGTAGAGCACTTGCCTAACAAGCATGAGGCCCCGAGTTCAATCCCTAGTACCTGACAAAGGAAGACGAAGGAGGAAGAAGAGCAGGAGAAGAAAGAAATTTAGAAAAAGGAAAACAGCTGAAAATATATTTACCTGTGTATACTCTTAATGTTAACATCAATATTATATGATAATCAAAGGTATATTGGAGCATAAATGAGGAATTAAGACTACCCATGCGGATGTTATCTCTTGACATTTGACTTTATTTTCCTTGTGGTGCTAGGGATCAAATCCAGAGCCTGGCATATGTTAGACAATTGTTCTACCTCTGAGCTACATCTTCAGACCAACATTTGACTATTTAATACTGAGGGAAACCTGAAGATAAAATATGTACTAATGGAAATAGAGAGAGGGAAGAGTTTGTATTTGTGCTTGAACAACTGAACTCTGATGAAACTACTGAGGACAGACCCTAAAAGAGATGATTACATATTAGTCTAAGTTCTCCAGAGAAACAGAACCAATAGTTCTTTAAGATATGTATCTGCAAATATTATATGTAAATATTTATATAGATATCTATCATAAGATATATATATTGTTCATTTGTCTGTAATCTAGTGCCTGGATATATAAACCTATCAATAATAGGAGATATATATACATATGTATATATGTTATATATCTAGATAGAGATATAGATATATCTATGTAGAGAAAGAGAGAGAGATATTTAGATATACACTATAGAGAGATTTGTTTTAAGGAATTTGCTCTTGCAATTATGAAGGCTTAAATGTCTCAGATTCAGTCAGCAAGCTGGAGACCCAGAAGATGAATGATAATTGTGCCAATCCAAACCCAAAGGCCTGAGAACCAGGAGGTCTGGTGGTGTAAGTTCCAGTACCAGTACAAGTAAGAAAGCAAATGAACACTAATGTCCCAGGTCAGAGTCAATCAGGCAAGAAGAAAACCCTTTTATCTGCAAAAAGTTCTGACCTTTCTATTCTCTATTCAGGGGCTTAATTGATTGGAAGACCCATCCATCTCAGGGAGAGGAGTCTGCTCTGCCTAGTCTATTGATTCAAATTTTATTCCCACCCAGAATAATGATTAACCAAATGTCTGAGCACCAATGTCTCAGTTGACAAGCAAAATTAGCCGTATAGATTACATTCTGTTTTTCAGAATGATTTGAAGTAGGTTTAAAAATAAGTCTATAAAGAATCATAAACAAGAAATAATGAAGCAAGCAGGAAGAATGGAATTGACATATAACCTTTGACTTTAATCCTGTGGGAATCTTCACACGCTGGACTTTCAGTTTGAGTTGGTATGCATAATCAGTATGCCAGAAATAGCAGTTCACAATATAACACAAAGTCTTAGTCCACAGTCAATGGTCATTTTAAACTATTTTACTTTTTGTCATAGTTTTATTTTTTTTTAATCAAAATATCATTTGGTCATCATCATTAATAGCATTCATTGACTTTATTTATTTATTCACTTATTTGTTACAGAATGATTAAAGATATATACTTTGCAAACCTGCTATGTATAAGTCCCCAATAGTAAATAACAGCAAAAAAAAAAAAAGTGAGGTGCTTAAAAGCTGCTTTCGTGGAGGAGCACTTACCCCAACTTGTACCCACAGATTAACTAAAATCATGAGAAAATTGTGACATTCCTGCCTCCATTTTGGATTCCTTGAGTCCTTTGCTCTGATTCATTCTCTCTTGCAGCCATGTTGGAATCAAGGAAGGATAGGGATTACTGATAACATGTTTATAAGGAGGGATGGAAAAAACTTCCCCAAGGAAAGAAACAGCAGAGACCCACAGGCAACATAACTTGCTTGTCCTGATTAGTGATGAGAGAGATAACAACTTCTCTAAAACCCCTCTCAAAACAGGACTGAAATATGATACACTAGAACACATTGTGACCAGGATTGTTTAATAATTAAGCATACTGCCCTTCCCGTCTCCCCAATTCTTTATTTGTTTAAATCTAGGGCTCATGTCAGTACCCAGAAGATAGCTGAAATAGGCCAAAGTGCTTATTTCCCATCTTCCCACAGCTGCCTGGGCCATGTAATAAAACTCCTTTCCCTGCCCTTAATCTTGTCTCTATTTGGTGTACAGGGACAAGAGTCCAGACCTGACATGTGTAACCCCTTGAGTTTGGGTCTGTGACTTAAAATTCCAGTTACAAGTATGCTGCTAGCAAAATAACCTTTTTGACTTTACCTTTTTTTATTCATCTGACCACCTTTAAAGAACAGCAACATATTTACAACTTCATTTATTTATTTATTTGCTTTAAGACTGAGTCTTTGCTCTGTAGCCCAGACTGGTCTCTAACTCTGTCCTCCTGCCTTGTAAGTGCATGAATTATAGGCCTGTACCACCATGCCAAGCTCAAATATTTACATCTTTGATAATTAAGCAAAATATCCAGCAATTAATTTTCCAAGAGGATGGTGAATGTGAAGATGCTTCAAAGACCCTGAAGGGCTATTTCTGGCTTCTGACTGCTGGGTGTTTGCTAGACCAAGATGTCATTTGACCCTGAACTGATCTTGCTCATTTAGATTGTGAAGCCCTCTACCTACATTTGGTAAATCACTTAGCATTTCCTAAGTGTATTCTGAGTTAAAATGAATTAAGAGGTGGGTACTGTAAGAAAAGCCTGACTTTCTGCTCCACTTTAGGGACAATAGCTATGTAGCAAATGAACACACTTTAGAAATCTCACTTCCTAGGAATTTGAAAAAAAAATAACAAAGAATATGGAAGAAATATGTCACTTTCAGTGAAACTATTGCTTGAGAAAATAAAATTACACTCTCTGTGAAAAGTGAAACCTCAAAGGTGAGAAATTTTCTGTCTAGGAGGGACCACAAAGAAGCTGCAGACAGAAGTGACATAGTTAAATACAGCAACTATTATGTCAAGGAAATGAAGAAATCAGCCAGAAAAGCAGCTGAGATAAAAATCACAAGAGCTGCAACCTAAATAGATATTTAACTGCAGAAGTCAAATGTGCTCACATGGAAAGGTGCTAGAATGGTCAAAAATAAGACATTCAGTCTAGGGACAATCAAGAAACACAAGTCACTGTAGCCAATGCTGTCATGATATTTCTATTTCTTTAATCCAAGAGAAGGTAATGGGGCGTGAATACCATCAAAGTATATTACATGCATGTATGAAAGTGTCACAATAAAACACATTATTTTATTCAATTAATATATACTATAAAAAGAAAATAAACAAATACCTTTCCTCCATGAATGCTGTATTAATAAGAGTGATTAACCTAACCAGGTCTGTAATTTTTATTGTAAGCATTAACTGAAAGGAATAAAACAAAAGCATTTCTTGAAATGGTCTACATCTGATATGTTAATATTTTGAATAGGAAACATGGGTCTTGAAAGTAAAAATAGCTTTCTATTGAGACACATACATGAGATTATGCAGAAACCAACAGTACACGGCTGAGTCCTGATAGACAACGACATTAATGCCTTCCTCCTACTACAAGTAAAAGGAAGGAAATGCAGATGAATGTTTGACTTTTAAGACTTTTGTAATTAAAACATCTGCAAGTTACTATTTCCCTTTCTGGAAATTGGATAAGTAGAAATCCTTCCAGAAGCTTTGACAAAATTTCTGTGCCAAAATGCATCACTTTTCCATACAAATTCTCAGAAAGCTTTTTAGTTATTATTTTGTACTATCAAGGAAATGCTTGAGATTTCCTTAGGAATAATGGCAGCAATAATTACAAATTAAAAGAAAAACCGTTGGAGTTAAAATTTAAAATTCAGAACTGAAGCGAAGAGTCATGAAGTCATTTGTTGCAAGATAATATAAAAGCAATTTACCACCAGACTTAAGAGCAAAGACTTCTGAAACAAATAATAATGTTTACATGAAGCTTATCTAAGTGACCAAATGGAAACTATGTACAAGGTAAACAAAATTGAATCCAATCATATGAGTTCCCAAGATACACTTGTTATTGAAAACTTAGCTTTCCACTACAACACAGGGCATTTTTAGATTATCAAGATAGATAATAGAGATAAACTTGACCCAAATGGCAGTGGGATTATACTAAGATTAAAAAAGAAAAGCACTTCCTTCCTGGGCTACAAAATAACAAAAGGATTCTAGCAGCTATCACCAGGGTCAATTAAACTAATACAATTTTATTCAAATACAATGTGCACTATGACCTCAAAGGATGCCTTCCTCTTGTGGCATTAACGATTGCATCTCATCTTTCAGAAAACTTTTAAAAATTCTGCCCAATCACTTGCCTCTTTTTAGCTCCTATGTGATTCCTTTCCGTTTCATTTCTTTTTAGTATCCTCTGTTCCTTAAAACAAAAAGAGCAAAGTCTTTTTTTTCTCCAATGACACTATGGTCCCTTCAGAATATACTGACTGTTTCAGCAAGTGTATTTTGTGCTTCCTTCCCTTGGTGCTCCTCCATCATCGAGCACTACAGGGAGTTAGAAAACTCCCAAACTGTTTGCCTCACCTTGCCTTCAGTAGACTTCATAGGAGTCATGTAGCATAATATTAACAGTCAAGAGTTCTTTGCCCCTGAAAGTATACAATATGACACAGCAACCATGAACCTAAAAGGTCATAACGTTTTAAACAGAAATTTTTTCAAAGTCTAAAATTAAATTGTATGTATATTTATATATAGACATTACTGGGCATTGAACTCAGGACTTTGTGCTCACTAGACAAGCACTCTACTACTTGAGTCATGCCTCCAGTCTTTTTTAGCTTTAGTTACTTTTCAGATAGGGAATCGTGTTTTTGCCCAGGCTGCTTCTGACCATGATCCTCCTACTTAAGTTGCCTACATAGATAGGATAACAGGTGCACACCACAATGCTGACTTTTTTGTTGAGATGAGGCGGGGGGTCTGCTAACTTTTTGCCTGAGCTGACCTCAAACTACAATCCTCCCCAGCTCTGCCTCCTAAGTACCTGGGATTATAAGCATGAGCCCCCAATGCCTGGCTCTAGTTAATAATTCTTATGCTTCTATTCCAAATTACAGATACTTCGGTCCAAATAAACCCATTGTAAGTATTAGTATAGGCTTTCCAACTACTTTACTGCATAATTTAGAGAAAGTCTTCCTTGTGTCTTATTTCCTTGACTGTGAAATGGTGAACATTTTTATTGTGCTATTATAAGACATGATTACCTTACAAATATACTTATATAAATGTATGTTCATGCAATAAGAATTAGATGGAAAACATCTGTACTTTTTAAGAAATCTTTGTTAAGTTTCAGAGAATCCTGAATCCCAAAGTGTTTGAACTTTGAGTTTAAAACTTCAGTCCTGTTTGTATTTGCTAGAAAACAACAAAAGTTTATCTGCAGGATACTTAAAATTCACACACACACACAAAATCTCTATGACAGGGAACAAAGTAAGTATGTTTTGCTACATGAACACATATTACCTCTTAGTTGTTCCATTCTTAAATAAAGTCTATAAAGCATGGAATAAAGAGTCTGGACCATGGCAGAAATGGAACAATGCTCACTGCCAGTGCATCTTCCCCTTTCTCTTCCTCAACATCTCCCTTCTCTCCTGCCTCAGTTCCTATTTCCTACATGGTAATGTGTAGATGGCATCTTTCTAGAACTAGTACCACACTCACCTCTACAAAGTCTTCCCTTGCTCTCCAAGCCACCTTGACTTCTTAATACCCGAAGCAATCATATGGTTTTGTACCTGACCACACAGTTTGTAACAATGTATTCCTTTTATATCTGCACATTTCATCTCCAGATGAACTTGTATGCCCTTTGTAGGCAGAAACTGTAACACCTATTTTTAATTTGTGTATATGCACCTTTTTAAGTTGTTTACATACATTCATTCACACACAGTGATGAATTAATGGGTATCAGTGGATCTTACTTCATCTACAACAACTTACAATGTGATCTATTTTTAGTAGAGTAAATTTTATGGTTCTATTTTACATTACCAGCTAGAAAGTTAGCCCTAAAGAGCAAGCAAGAACAAGTGAGTTTGAGTTTCAACAAAGAAGCCACTGGCTTAGGGATGAATCTCCGTGGCAGAGTCCTTACTTAGCACGTCAAGGTCCTGAGTTTTTCCCTAGAACTTGGGGGTGTGGAGTGGAAGAGTCTTTTGTTAGTTTCCTGAGACAAAAGTGATTCTTAGGTGATCTTTGAAAAATCTATATTATGCATGAGTAGTCTGGCAAATTCCTTGATCATTTTGATTAACTTGATGTGTTATGGTGATCAAAATTCATAGAAGATTAAAATTTTAATGAATGAAAAAGTGTTTATATACTTTTACCAATATCTTGAATGGAAGTTTGTCAGTACTTTGATAGAGAAGCTCCACTTTGTTGATTTTTACTATTATAGAGGTTAGATTCCCCAATGCTTCACTTCTAAGTCAAAAAAAGTAAATGATCTTACCAGTTCTATTATTTTAAGAATGTATGAAATTCTGTTTTTAGGCATATTATTTGCTGTCCATCTCAAAGTCAAATAACAAGAGTAGCATGAATATGAAATAGTAATTTTCACATATACAAAGCACAAAGGAGGTAAAGAAATAATAAAAATTTGTTTTGAGATGCATCTTGCTTTTAAACAAAATGTCAGTTTGTGATTATAAAGTTCTAAATGCAATATTTCAATCAAGTGTAGAAATAAATCATGAAGGACTTCAGGAAAAAATGTTATTTCATCCAATGCAAGTGGAAAATAAACTATTCCCAGCAGAGAAAACAAATACTGCAAGCTTGAGGTACAAAACCAAATCTCAGTGAATTCAAAGAGAATATGCAAAATTAACATTTCTTCTCTGCAGGCCTTCTTGACATATTGCTCGTCATTTTTATGCATAGAAAAATCACCTCAACATTCAGGAATTATAAAATGTCTCAAAATAAATGATCAGATGTTCATTAAAATTATAGCTATAGTGGTTAAAATAATGGTTAAATGAATATAAAAATGTATGTGTAAACTACTGAACAATTAAAAATAGTTAAATTGGAATGACTTGCCTATGGATTAAATTTCTTAATATTTAAATATTATCTTATACTTACAAATAACATTTAAAAATGTTAACTGAGAATGGAACATATTAATTTTAAGATAAAAATATTTTCTAGAAATATGGCCTTTCCAAGTTTGTCTATAATAGATTTTTTCTTCTCAGAAAATTGCATCAGTACCATCATCAGACTTTTGACATAGCCGTTCTCTGTGATTTACTGGAAATAAGTTTTTAAACCTATCAAAGAAGCTGCCTTTTAATTGCTAATCCAATGGACCTCTCTTAGGTTCTTGTTTACAGATTTCCCTGTGACCTTTGATATTGTTGAGTTCACTAGCCTTAATTTAAAATTAATTTTCTTTTGGAGTCTATCCCTTCCCTTGGTTCTTTGCACTTACTTAATCTTTTAAACCTAAAGTTGCTCTATAAGTAGGAACAGCCTCAAAATTATGTGCTGTCTTTATTTATTGTTTTAACATGAACTCTTTAGTTATTATATCCATTATGAGTACTAATAATTTAACTCTCCAACTGCAATCTCATTTTTAGTTTCCAATGCTGAAATTCTAATTTTCTGCCAAATTGCTCTGTTATTATCTAACAGTAACCTGAATTAATGTTACCAGATCAATTTTATTTTATTTGTCTCAGAACAATTTTCTAAAACCAAACAACACATTTCTATTACTTAAACTACTACTTTCTCTTTTTAACATATCTGAAATGTGAAAAACATTATTCTTCCCTTCTCTCCTTTATACCTAAACATCACAACATTTGCAAACGTCTCCAACCCTGGCCATTCCTACTTCCATGATTACAGTAAAGATCTGTTCTTGCCATATTCTCTGTGGGTCAATGGTTTTCAGAATGAACTGGATATACTGAAAAGGCTAAAATGGCAATACAGTACAGCACTTGTATTTTGATTTTTGTCATTATTTTATAAGGTCCTTAAAACATTAATATGCATATAGTTTATAAACAAATGTGGTAGTATGTGTTCTGAATTTTTAATGAAAGGGAAGCACAATCAAAAACATTTGGATACTTCTGAGCCGGACTATTTCAGTAGCTTCCTAAACTGCAACTAGCTTTCCCAACTTTAAGAGCGTAAAATTGCCAGAGGGGTGTTTTCTAGGAATGGTCATCTTACTTCCTGAACAAAGTCCTTAGTGGGTTTTTATTGACTCCTAAATGAAATTCAGTTTCAGCATAGTAAAACTCAAGGAAATGACATGCCAATCAGCCCCCTTCTCCAAACACACACACATGAACACACACTACTTTTCCAGCCACCACTTTCACTCTTCCTTTTTGAATCTTATTATCCCAAAGAAATTTAAGCATTTACCATCCTGTAAGGGCTATGTTAATTACCTAATAAACATCAGGTCTTCATACAAAAGCCGCTGTACAGTGATATCCATGGATTTTACTTCAGCGATCCAAACTAAGTCTCTACTTCCATGTCTCTGAGGAACATTAAAGGCAATACGATACAAATCCACCCTGCTTCCTTTCACTAATGCCCTGTTCTCTTGTACTGCTTTGCAGTTTCTTACATTCCAAATCCCCAAGAACTATCCCAACTTTAGATGATGGAAATCATCTTTCCTTGTTCCCTCTCTCCATTCTTCCTCCAACTTCCTACTGTGTAGCTTCTCTGTGTAAATAAAGCTTCATAATGGTGACAACCTTTCTTTCTCTGATGCCCAGCATTAGGCCTGGAAAAGAAACAGAATCCCTCTTAATAGATATAGGTCAGAGGAGAAAAGGAAGATGCACCCAATCTGGGTGAAGGGTTGAGGATGATGGAGACAAAAGAACTCCTATATGTTAGTAGAAACTATTTCCCTCCTACATGCAGTCACAATACACTTTGAGCCAATGGGTTTCTTTGATGTGATCAAATTTTATTGCCTCATGATTTCCTACAACCAGAACTGGTTTCTTTACACTTATTGCCCATTGTTCTTGATTTATCTTCTAATGCATCTACAACACACAGTCTTTCATTGTAATTACTATCCTATACAAATACTTCTAACACATTAGTAACTCTTAGAACTCAGGAATTGAACTCAGATCTTTGAATCCACCATGGTATCTATCAGAAAACATTTGTAAACAATAGGTAAATGTTGAAATGTTTAAAGAAACACCAAACACTGTTATGACATTGTCTTCATTGGAGGGCCTTTTAAACATGAATTCTTATATTTTTCCATGTCTTTTTTAAGGGACTGAAGGATCTTATCACATGCTATTATTTAGTAGTGTTTGGTATTATTGGGAGTAGTTTCCCCCTTTATTTGGAGGATATTTCTCTAAATAAAAATACATATTGCAATATTAATTGTGATAATACTCATAGTTACTTCAAACTGAGAAAAAATATTATGTTCTGAAATATATCACTTTTGATAGGAGCTGTTGCCAATGGGAGAAAAAAAAAGAGTGGTATAGGGGTAAGGAAATCCGGGTTTCCTCTCAATAATACTGTGATTATAAAACTGACTTTAAATCTGTTATTCTTAGATAAAAATTAGAAAAGAGCAAGTATCAAATAGGTACAGATTTTGACATTATATTTGTGGTCAGAAGCCAAAACTCCAAAATAAGCAGTAGTGAAATTAATAAAAACAAGATTATGCAAAGATTGAATAAGATTCTTAAAAATTGTTAAATTTGGAAGGAGCAATACAACATAAAAAATTACAAAAGAAATCTAACAGCCTTCTTTTGCTTATACAGTTCTAGAACCATATTTATTAATACGCTTATTCATTCGAAATACATATTGATTATTTAGTACTTCTCAGGTTTTCTATTGCTGAAAAGTTGAGAGGGAAATAAAGGAGTGCAAAAGAGTTTTTATAATATGGACATTCATTGGATCTAGCACAGTTTATTAAAAACATCATTTTTAAGTTCAATATCCAGCATGTGCATACTTCATTTAAATATGGATGCAGAACTCATAAGTTACTAGGATAAGCATATAGAAAAGAAAATTCCTGGGAATTCCTTGAAAGGGAAAGGAGAATGTAGTTGAGATAAAATAATACAACAAAAATATTGAATTAGTATCTTCAGGGAATTTGTCCCACTCATTTTACTTTAATGCAAATAAAAGTTGGCCTAGTTTTAAACATTATCATTAAAAACAGATTTCGAGAGAATCCTTTCTACTATATCCCTACTCAGTGGTGAAAGAAGTCTATAAAAACCTCTCCCTCTGCTGTCTCAATTGCAAATACACTTAAAAGTATTGTATTACAATGTAATAATGCTGATACATTTTAAAGAAAATATCGAGTTGATTGCTGAGATATCTTTAAGAAAAATCTATATCAGAAGATTCTTTCTAGAAATAAAGCTAGAATGCCTGCATTTTTCAGAAGTTATTTGTATGATATGGTGTTGTGAGTTAAAGATTTTAAAGTTGTGTGTGAATTTAATTTACAAAATAAATCAGTTATCAAAACACATTCTTCTTAGTAGTTGCTTGAAGTAGGTGTGTGAGTGATATGCAAAGCATTAATGGCAATCACGTTGTAATCTACTGAAGAATTTAACAAGTTATTCACACTTTACAAAAAGTAACTTGAGAGGACCATTGTGAAACAGGACTATTCAATCACTTCTTGTCTTCACTGTAGAACACACATTTTCTCTGAATGAAAAAATAATTGAGCCCATCACTTGAAGCCATACTAATTTTTTGCAGGATGACATTCAGGGAATAAGTCTTGTATTCTTTTTCCTAGTTCCAGGCTCCCATTTCCTTGTAAACCAGATATATGTAATAAAGTACTTTTATCACTAGTCTGACAATGACATTTTATTACTTACACTATGAAATATTATTAAACACCCTCTACTGTGTGGTATAATGAAAAAGGCATAGTCCCTTAGAAGGGAAATATTTTGTGACAAATATAGTCAAAATGAAGAGATAAATGGTCACTGAATCTATCTTATGCCATTTTATAACTCTGCTCAGAGACAACTAAAGATAGACAAATGGTCACTAAATCTTAAAAACAAATTAGAGATTATTAATTGCACTGTCTCAGTTTCAATTTAGGATATGAATACCTTAACAGAAGATGGAATGTCAAGTCCATAAATCTAGTAAATCTTGTCTTGAAAGTATTTGCCAAGATTTCCAGAAAATGCTATAAATAATTTATGCAAATAAGCAATACAAGCATGCAAAAGTAGATAAAGATTAGAGATAAGTTTTTTATTATGGAGAATTTACATTGAAAAATATCTTGTTGGCAAAGCAAAAAACCACAGACACAAACTTGTCATTTTTTTCTTTTTTTTCCCAAGAAAGACAATGAGCTAATAAATGTCACCACAGTTTCACAATGCCAATGTACTCAGTTGATTGAAGCCCCTAGTTTGGAAAGGTGTTTATTTCAGTAAGAAAGCTGAAGAGCTTTATATGTTTCACTTTGTTCCTTATTTTGAAAGGGAAAAAAATTAATTGTTGTTCAGTAATTCCACTTACAGCCTGCTATCTTCATGTATGTTAAATCATTTCCTGACTTAACCGAAGTTAAAAAGAAAAGGATAGATTATGTTGATTTAACATTATTTTTCAAGTTTCCCCTTGAGCAGAGAATTGATTTTAAGATATGACTAAAGACAACATTTTTAGTGAAGAAGGAGGAGGAGGAAGGGCAGAAGGAGAAAGGTTGGTGGAAAAGCAGAGAAAGACCCTAGATTTCATTAAATCTTCTCTTATTTTACTATCCCCTTTAAAATTATAAAAATAAAACTGTTCCAAAGCATGTTTGAAATATTGAAAAAGAATGTTTCTTTTTGTCAAAAATATAGAATTCTGAAGACTTTTTCATCAAGTATAGCTTTTGTCCTTGAAAACAAACATACATATTTCTTAAACTAGGAATCAGAATGTAAAGCTTTCAATATTCTTTCCTTGTTCTGTAGTCTTGGAGTTTTAACTGTCATGTGATGTGCAGAGGTGATTTTCTGATGTAGTTTATTTTGGATTCTAAATGTCTCCTGTACTTGGATGTCCCTATCTTTGCCTAGATTTGCTACTATGTCATCAAATAGGCTTTCTATGTCTTTAGTTTATATCTCAACTCATTCTTCTGCCCTGTAGATTCTTAGGTTTGGTTCTCAATCATGCCCCATAAACAGGTGAGATTTTGTCTTTTAATCAAATCTGTCAATATGTCTTTTAATTGGAGAGGTAAGATTATTTACATTTAAGACTATTATTAAGAGATATGTGCTTATTCCATAATGTTGTTGGTTTATTTCCTGGTCGATTCAAATATTCTTTGTTCTTTTCTTTCACCCTTATTCATCTTAGCAGTTTTCTGGTTTACTATTTTCTAATCTTCAGTTTTCTTCTATTTAGTGGTTATGAATTGCTTTAGTTTGTGCTTATGTTGGACAGTCTTACTATTGCTTTTGATTTTAAAGGACAACTTTGCTGGATATAGTGATCTTGGTTGGCAATTATTAACTCTCAGGGCTTAGAATATATCATTCCATGCTTCTCTGGCTTTTAGCATTTCTGCTGAAATGTCTGATATGATTCTGGAGTTAGCCTTTGTAAGTAAGTTGGCATTTTTTTTTCCATTTTTATCAGAAGTTATTTGTTGTACATGGGAGATTCAGTATGACATTCCAAATAGCCTTACAGTGTACATTGGTTAGATCCCTTCCCACTCCACTTAAAGCAATTGCCAAGAGGTTTCATCATTCTCTTTCCTACATGGATATGAAGCCCAACAACATTATTCCTCACGTTTATCTCCTTTATTCGCCCTCCCCTCTCTCACAACAACCCATCCCCCGCACTGTACCTATTTTTAGTCTTGTCTTTCATTAATTCCAAAGTCAATGTCAGCTGCATTATTCTCATGAAGCTTTCAATATTTTTTCTTTGTTCTGTAGTCTTGGCATCTTAGCTATAATGCAATGTGAAGGGGTGCTTTTCTGGCCATGTGTATTTTGGATTCTAAATACCTCCAGTAGGTAGATGGCCAAATTCATGGTCTTCTGTTCTCCTGGGTCAGGAGATTTGACTATAAGATCTCTCCTCAGATGATTTCCCTCCATGACACCTGTGAGTAAGTTAGGAAGTCCAGGCCCCTTCTCTGGCAGTACACAGATCTTCCATCTTAAATTTTGTTCTTGCAGAATACTAGCTTATGTGCCTATGTGGCTTCCCTGAGACTTTCCTTTTTTTTGTTGTTTATAGTCCTGTTGGGAGGATTCTCCCCATTTCCTGTCATTTTGCTTGGTTCTGTATGTTAGAGTCCTTTGTTTCTACATAATTCTAAGGTTCATTATTTCTGGATTTCACCTAGTTTCTGGCTACTGTTTACTGTTGACCTCACTTGCCTTTCCATGCCAGCAGCCTCTCCCTGCAACCAGATTCCTGATGCTTGTTTCAGATTCATGGAGGTACAAGAAAAGGTACCTTAACCCCTCTTCAATCTCCTCTCCCTCACACAATTCTTTCTTATCTTTAGAAAATAAATAAACTTTTTACACAAGACCAGTTATCTGGATTTTTTTTCACTTATTTTTAAGTCTAATTTTTTCAAAGATATGTGTATTTTATATATAGCTATTTAAATTTGAACCTATCTTTAGTTACAGATACACTTAAGTAGTACAGAGATGCACTGATGCATTAAGGGTAATGTATGTTAAACTCTCTGTCTGTGTCTGCCTCTGTCTGTCTGTCTCTCTCTTTATCTCTATTTCTGATTTATCTTTCCTCTTTTTCACTTTTTTTAATGTTCTAAAATATAGACTGCATTTAATCAATGGACTAAACAAATACCTGTGTGCCTGAAGATAATTTTAAATAACTAAACCTGGAAGGTTTAGCCTCAGTCAGGCTTTGAGTTAATGTCTACTGAAATCCAGAGGGGTTTTCTAGGGAAAAGGATATATGGATATGAGCAAAAGAGACAGTTTTATAGAACAAAATAATGACTCCTAAAAATTAAAATTTTCAATAATGAAAGAGGCTATTTTTAAATGTTTTCAGTTTATAAAGCAAAGGACAATTGAAATAAGAGTCAAAGACCTTAGAGGGATCCTTATGGAGGGAAATAGAGTTGTTTATGTCTTCCATCAGATTTTGTTCTAATTATAATTTTAATAAGCCTGTGGGAAATGATGTTGGTTAGAATTTGAAATGAATAGCCAAGAAAAGATGTCTGTTCTATAAATGCTTATGACCAACTAAACAAATGATTGAGAGGCAGTAGGACAATAAAGCCACAGGAAAAACACTCAGCTATCCTTTAAAGACAAATGTAGGAAAGAAAAATTTAGTACCAAGTGTTTAAATAAGAAGAATCCAGTAATAGGTTCACATCCAGCAGGGACTCAATAGATGAATACACCAAAAAGAGACAACACCATTGCCTTCAAAGAAATGAGCATGACCCTGAACCAACACACAAATGTCAGCATCATTCCTATGGTTGAAATTAATACATGTCATCCCAGAGGATATATGTACAAAATCTCTGCAGCATGAGAGAAATGGTCAAAAGTTAATTTACTGAGTTGCCAACACATCCTATCAGTATTGCAGAAAGAAAACATAGAAATCAAAACCTCACTTTTGTTTTCTATTATCCATTTAGTCACTACATCTACAATTGCTGGGAATTAGTTCTGCCAACTGTGCCTTGAGATGGTGTAACAGTGACAGATCTCTTGGGATTAATGTTCAGTCTTCCCTCCTCTTCCAGGATAGTCTTGTTCCACTCCATCTTTAGGAGTAAAAATTAACACTTTATATAGCCTTCCAAATGGAAGCTTGTATCACCCAGCACAGCACAATAGTTGTCCTGTCATGTTTTTTCTGTCTTTTCTTCCTTCCTTCCTTTTATCTTCCTTCCTTCCATCTTTCTTGTTTTCTTCTTCCCTCCTTCTTCCTGCTGTCCCTTCTCTTTTTTTTCTTTCTGAGCTGAGAATCAAATTTAAGGCCTTGTGTATGCTAAGCACATATTCTACCACTGAGCTACACCTGCAGCCCCTGTGTTATTTCTTTATGTCTCACCTCTTAAGGTTGAAATCTTTGGAAGGATTTTTGAAAATGCCTACTTGCCAATAATCTCAGGCCTTAAAGAAGAACAAAAATCTTCTTACCTGCTGCATTTCATATCTGCATTATTGCAATCATTAGCATCTCAATTATAATATTTGTAACTGTACAACAAAAACTCTGTCTTATGGGGGATTTAGATAGAATTTTAGATCCTCTAAGCAGCTTCAGATTAAATAGTAAATACACTCATCATATTACATAATCTCAAACACTTAAGTCAATATATTTAGTTTGAAAGTTTAACACAAGATATGGAAGTATATTATACACTTTTCCACTTTTCATAACAGCATCAATAATGGAAGCAAAAGTCTTTGTCTGTTAAAACAACTGCTGAAGTATTTAAGAAAGAAATTATATATCATGGTTTTCCTTTAAAATATTTCAAGACCAAAAACAGAGAAACAGCAGAAGGAGAAAAATGAAACAAAAACTTTCAAGTTAATGGTTTTTTTATCTGGAAAATAATATGCTTTGAGAAAATATTAAAGCTTAATGCAAATTTTATTATAATATGAAAAAGATACATTTTAAAGAATATCAAAAATTTAGTTGAGAAGCAATTCTTACCTCTCTCACAAGATCATTTTAAAGGAGAGATGTACCAAGTATTAAAATTCCACTATTAATATAATTACTAAAAGAAGTTGGACATGTCATATTTTGCTAGCTAGAGAATCCCAGTTACTACTTCATCTTCAGCCTAGCTTTTGGATAGAAACACCTGTAGGCCAACAGTTTGCCATGTCTTAGTGTACTCATTCACCTTTTACTAAAGCAGTTGAAACCTGCATTCAACTAAAGACAGACCCATTATAGGAAATACACTCATAAATAAGAGTGTCAAAGGCAAATTTTGGTGCAGGTCTGGAATGTTAGAAAATAACTAAAATACCAAACTTGTAATTGCAAAAGTTTCCATCAGCTACCACCTGGTAGAGACGTTAATGAGACAGAGTGACAAAGGAATATAAGAGAACAACCACCATGAGCCAGAGAGTTGGAAGATAGGGACTTTCTTCCTTAAAAGCATTCTTGCTTAGTGGTTCAAAGAAAAATCTTATAAAGGAACTTGGGAGAGGTATACTATTAGCTTGGATGAATAGGTGTGGTGTCAGGGTAGTCATAAATTTCTAAGAGGTCTGCTCTTCTCATGTACATGCTGCTATCTGAAGGTCACCAAATGTTCTGAGTTCTATAACTAAAGAAAGGTTACTGACTCAAAGGTTCATTTTTTCCAGGAATAGTTAATCTTGCAGTTAATAATTCAGATATAGAATAAGGGAGGGAAGCAAAAGGCAACTTGCAAAGGAGAACAGTTGTGACCCAAGAAGCAGCTCTAGTCAGAGCAATCATCCATAGTAAAGCTACTGGGAGAACAATAATACTTTGCTCAGTTGTGTGACCTTTAAAATTAGTGATTTTTTTAAAGTCAACTGAAAACAAATGAAACTACAGGATTTATTTAGATTTTCTCTTGTTTACAAACTCATGTTTAGCCTGTTTAGTTTAATTTCCTGATTTATACAAGATGTGTTGTCATTTGAGAATATTTAAAAAAAAAAGAACCTGGCCAAAGAAAACCAAATGTTTATTTTTAGGAACTTTGAGCTACAACATATAATAATAATAACTAATGTTTATTAAGGACTTGCTATATGCAACAATTGCTTAAATACATTATGTAGCTCATGATACAAAAATTATAAGAACTCAGAGTAGATGCTGTTAAAAATAGATACTTTCAAATGAAAACTGAGAGATAAAGAGTTCATCAACTTGCCTGAAGTCACAAAACTAGTGAGTGGTGGTATTAGAATTGCTAGGTCATATAACTTTAGAGATACCACTCTGTAGAGTGCCTATCAGGAGTCAGTATAACTCTTATAAACTTATAGCTACAGAATTGCACACACTTGCTTCTCTGGACTTGATGTACAACCTAACCAATCAATTCCTCATGCTGGGAAAATTTATGTTTTCTGATCCCAGTCCTTCAGGGTAAGAGAAACTGGTTGAGGAATAGCTAGCTGTAAAAATAGTGATAGTCTATAAATGATGAGGGTAGAAAAGGATCATTAGATTTAAGAATTCCATTTAAAAGGAATTTGGCGGAAGAATTACACAGGGGACTAATAGGCCAGTGTTAAAAATATTAACTAGATTGCCTAGAAATATGGTTCCCAATAGGAAAGGCACTTACTGGTACTTAGGTAAAAGGGATATTGACTCTGAAGTTCAAATGGGGAAAAACTCAGGAGATTGGTCAAGTAATTCTAGAGCTAAAGCCATGGTTATTCATAAATTTGATTACAGAAATTTCTATCCTACTGACCATGCCATTCTATGCTTATAGAACAGTTCATGGAGAATTTCAAAAACATTGCAACATATCCCTTTAAAGAACATTAATTCTTTTATGCAAAATATGATTGTTATACAAATAATAATTTAAAGAATGAAATACTGATGAAGATTGGGATTTAAAATTCTTTGACATATTTTAGCTATAAAATATTGTTTTCCAGATCATCAAGATAACATTGAAGACTTAGAAAGATTAGCATCATGGGACATGCACACCTCTTTTATATATATATTTAATCTCTAAATGCTAAACTATTTGGAAGGATATGTCAGTTAAAGTCATTAAAGAAGCAGATGCCAAGACAGGACTATATGTTAAAGAAAATTTTCAGAGAAAGAGCTTATCAGACTAAAGGAAAAAGCGGAGTAGGCAGAGAAAGCTTATAAACCACCATGTAGGCCTGACATCAGTGAACAGAAAGGAAAGGAGGAGGATTGGTTAAGAAGAATTTCAGAGCACTACTAAAAATGTTCTAACCAGCCCAATGGGGAGTTAGTTCTCCACTTGGCATTTAAATTCAAATACACATGCCTCTTTTTATCACTTCATCAGCACCAAAAATCCCATCTCTCTTCTTT
The DNA here is from genome assembly GCF_047511655.1 of Castor canadensis. Taxonomy (NCBI): domain Eukaryota; kingdom Metazoa; phylum Chordata; class Mammalia; order Rodentia; family Castoridae; genus Castor; species Castor canadensis. The sequence goes on from NC_133394.1 coordinate 62,692,808, forward strand.
AATGGATAAATTAAAATAGCTTACTAAATAAGTTAAAAGAGTTTGCTTTTTATTTTGTTTTCCTCTATACTTTTCTGTTGCTGGTGGTGTAAGCTTACTGTAATTTATTTCTGTCAAAGAGTGAAACTGAAGGAATAGAATGAAGAGGGAACCTAGATATCTGAGTTCATGCCTGGAAAATATGCCCAAACATGTTTTCTCCGTGAAAACGTCAAGGACAGATTTGCCTTTGTCTTTGATAACGAATTTACCTTGGCATACAGTTGAAAATTAACTGCTCAAAACCGTGCAAATATATAGTGTCATGATAATTTGAGTTCTGCAAACAGAATTGGTTTTTATCTATGTTGTAAGAAGGACACCATGTTTGAAAATGTCTGTAGAATGTGCTGCTCAAATTGCTAGCATTGGAGGCCACAGTTGACTGTCAGCCTCAGTTTTGTATCCATCACTTTGTGCCAGACGACACTTTGTCCAGTGCTCTCAGCAGAGTGGGGTTACTAGTGTAGGTTTATTCCTGTAGGACTTGGGTATCCTTCAATGGATTGCTGTGACATTGAATAACTTCCTTGATATTTGTTTTCACCTGTAAGATGGGCATAAAATATTGCCTCATGGATCTGTTAAGAAAATAAGAAATAATTTATGTGAAATATGCCTGGCATAGACTAAGTACAAAATGGCCTTCTTTACTATTAAGAGATTATTAATCTTTTCAGGAAATAATCTTAAAATTCTGGAAGATTTTGAGCAGTAAGTCTCTATAGACCATATGTTAGGTCCCTGGATTCTTGGGGCAGGCTGAAGGACCTGAGGCTAGCACCTTAAAACCAGACCCCCTGATTTATGACCACTTGATTTTCCCTGCCTCATTGTTTCTCAGCTTGCAAAACAACTCAGGAACTTCCAGTTACTCAACTAGCCAGGCATGTCGACCTGTACCATCTGGTGATCACAGATAATCAGAAACCAGAGACTCTGTCCCTCCCCCATGGCTTGGCCCCTCCTATGAAGCCCACCACTCATTCCAACCAAGCTGCCTCACTCTGAACCAGAAAAGAGTGACGGCCCTGTGGTCTGGACCAATAAACCTTTCTTTTCCACATGTGGTGTGGCCTTTATTCAGCAGTACCTTACCCAATAAATCTTCCTGGAAAAGTTTTCTCCAAAACACAGAAAAGGTCATTTGTATTCTTAGCTCATGTTAATTTTGTTGAATATGAGCATTTTTAACTTAAAAGCAAAAACAAAAACATTAAATGCAAATCGGCATTCCTGAAACTGACTGAAAGTTTACAAACAAGGCAGTAAAAATGGAACCATTCTTCACATTTCCCACTTTAAAAGAAAGAAAACAATCTTGATTACATTACGTATAAAATATCAGTAAGGCCATTGGGGCAGCAGCCACATTGTCTCCCTGAACAGTTTTCCTGCCCCACAGTGTTTTGGCTCACATAGTATCAACTCTAAAAAGAGAATGGCATCCTGATATTGTGATATAACTCTGGGTCTTAACTTGGAAATTATGCTTGAAATAAGAAAGTGAATGTCGTAACTTCAATGTACACTTAACTATTTTTATCTAATCCTAGAGATGATAATACCTCAGATATATGAGTGACAAAATAGATGGGAGCTTTATTTAAATTTGTAGAGAATGATTAACACCTGCTGGAATTAACAGAAAAATGTAAATATGCTCCTCATCTTAATGCTTCATTCAACCTGAGAAACGCAAAGTAGCATAAATCCTAAACATAAAACAACTAACCCTTCTTATGCTTTTTGGCATCCAGATCACATAATGTTGTGCTTGTATATAAGCTTGAAAATGTGTTCTGGGAAGATCAAATTTCCCAGCTAGTTGTCTAAAGGACATTAACCCTCCATTATTTATTAGGTCTATTATAAAAGAAAGTCCTGCATGGTCCCAAAAGAGAAAAAAAAGAATGTCATGGTTCCCAGGAAGAAAAAATAAAAAGCAAGGATTATCCTTGAAAGCAAAGAATAGATTATTTTTTTTAACCAAGTTGTCAGATGAGTTGCCATGGACACCATTACAGGCCTAGGTTTAAATATAAAATTTCTCATCAACTACTGTTTTTTTCAGCATATTTTGCTTGTTCTTATTGTGGGTCTCATTGTGTTCTTATTGTTTCTCCTTTACATATGTTTTCAAGATTTAAATAAATATCATTTTTGTGCTATTGTTACTGAATTACCTTCCTCCCCCCAAAAAAACCTAAAAAATCTTTTGCTTTTTAGTAAATAAACCACCCTGTTTTATGTTCTTATTGCTTCATTGCATGTATATTCATGTGATGTAATAGAAGACAATTCACATACCATAAACTAGTATTGTTTATTATAAATAACAGAATGTAGCCAACTCAAACAATCTTGTAATTATGCTTGAGGGTTGATGTATAGCATATAGTATATTACATTGTTTACTTGATAGGTGATTTATTTGTGTGTGTGTGTGTGTGTGTGTGTGTGTGTGTGTGTGTGTAAAATAAGGAAATATCCATGAAGAGATAAATGAAAAAGAGGTATCTTATTCTTATAAGCAAAACTGATATGGGCTAGCCACAGTATTTGAATTGATACATGTTGCAAACAATGTTAAAATACTTTAAACCCAAAATTTGAAAACACTAATAGAAACTCAAGTTGCCTGACATAATAGGGAACAAACAACTTGACTCCTTTTATTATTAAGAAAAAGCGGGTTGGCAAGTGATTTTGCTCTTAGGCTTACAATATCTGGAATGCAAAACCAAGCTCAGCTGTCTGTCCTGGGCTTGTCCTTCTCCCTCCTCCTCCTGGCTGTGTGCCCTTCTCCCCTTTGAAAAGTTACATTTATGTTTTGCATACTATTTGCTAGTGTTAACATGCAAATGAACATTACTGAATGCTGAAGCAGCTCCATGAATAGGAAAGGCGGGCATATGGAAGGATTTATATCTCTGTTGATGGAATTGTGTCAGGGTTTTCTTGTGGGCCCCCAGCATGAGTGCCACCATTTGTATAAGTGAAGGCTGACTTCCCATTGGAGGGAAAAGGAGAATGCTACATTTCTTTCAACTGAATGTTTGTGGACTAATCACTGCAGAAAAATCCATGTATTATGTGAGTGTATTTAAATAACACTTTAGAAGGGGGTGGTACAGAATTATTTAGTAATCCATTTGACTTCCCTCCTGATCAGCAACATCGTCCCTTTACTTCCCACTTAAAAAGCTGAATGTTCTCAAACTAAAAGACTTCTACATTTAATTGCTAGAGTACAATTTAAACCAGTAACTTGAGATCAGAAGACTCTACAACTTTCAAGAAAATGTTATACATTTGAGCAATTGCAAAAAGAAACCATATAATTTTAACATCCCACAGAGCAGCCATTAAAATATTATTGTCTTAATAGTAATAGACTACTATTACACTACATACAAGAAAATAGTCTTCATAAAGTAAATAACAATAACAATGAACTAATTCTTCCAAGATTCCTGTGGAAGCAAATCCAAAGGATAAAAACTCAAAAGGAAGCAACAGCCATTTTGATTTTCCTTTCCTGCTAGAAGGTTGGTCTGGCAGAATGCTCTTCTATTTTTAATCCTTGGGACTTTTTAAATGTAGCTTTAATAGGAAGAAGCATACTTACACATAAAAATATAGTGAAGATTATGCTATGAGTTTTGTGTTGCAATGAAAAGAGAAAAAATAAGATATGGGCAGAAATAAGGCAAATGTGAAAACATGAAAGCAAGAAAATAAAAAAACATAAATTTGTGCTGGATAGATTATAAAAGCAACAGGACTTCTGAAAAGATTTGTCCATAAAAATTTAAGTGGTTAGATGGCCAAGAAAAGTTCCCAGGAAGGAGTGAAATAGGTTTTATTCTAAAGCTTTCTTCCCCATGTGGTAGCTACTAGCTACATATAGCTATTTATATTTACATTTACATTATATTAAATAACATGTAAATATAACTTCCTCACCTACACATTTCAATATTTGATAGCTTACATGTGGATATGCAGACATATAACACTTCTGTCATCACAGAAAGTCCTAAAGGATGAGTGTTATTTACTAAAGTGAAAAGGCCAGCTTTGCACATTTCAGCAAAGGGCCCACAAATGAACACAGAATGGGAAGGAATATGACGTTGAGTTCTTGGGAAAAGAAAAGACTAGTCTGACAGTTCTAGAAATTTTTATGTTGGAAATTAGAGGGGAAAAATATACAGAGAACCTAGCCTAAAATCCTTTGAAACTTAGGCAGATGTGTTGAACAAAGAAGCAACCTGACTAAAAGCTCATTAGGAATGATTCTTCTGACAGTATTGTGACTGGACCAGGGATGCAGGATGAGGAGATTTCTATTAAGGCTACAATAATAATCCTCTTGTGCAATGATGACAGCTTATAGCAGAGGAGTGATGGTGGAATTGGAGAGAAGAATGTGTAATATATATGTCTATACATATATATACATGCATATACATGTATGTATAAAAATACATATATATGTTTATTGATAAAGGAAATTTAAGAAATTAGGGTTGAAAATGGGAAAACTAAGGAGATGGAATTATCACTTCAAGTTTGCTAACTTGAGTGTCTAGGAGAATTTCAATTCACCAAAACAAAAAGGAATATGGTGGTGCTTTTCAGACATAGTCACTCTTCTCTGTATCCTCTACCTTTGAGTTTCATATTCTCCAGAATGATGACTTGACACCCTCTTTTCTTGGGTCTACATTCCTTTGCCTCTCTGCCTCCTTCACCATCAAATGATGATCTTGTCTCACACTTCCATGGGAAAATGAAAACCATCACCTGAAAACTCCTTCTTGCCACATTCAATTAGCTCCTGTCTTCTCAGGCACACTTTCACACTTTCTCTGTCAAAAAAAATGAAGAAACCCTAGTTCTATTCAATGTCAACCACTGCACTTGTGCTCTGGAGCACTTCTCCCACTGTGTTAAAAGTCTCACTTTGAGATGACCTCTATTCTATTATTGATTTCTTCCTAGAGTTTCTTTACCACAGCACACAGACAATGTAATGGATGGTGAACTTGACCAATCTCTCCACCCTCACTGAACACCGGACAAATGTTGAGTGAGATTGACCCCTTATCTTCAGCTTCAAGATGTAAGCAATTAAGGTAATGCTGTTCCTTTATAGACAGCCATTGGTTTGGCTATAAACGTCAGCCTTAATATCATTAGTTTGGTATTATGGTAACAGCTGAAAGTGCATGTAAAGAAAAACATAGCTGCAAAATTGAGAACTGCAAAAAAAAATAAAGTTACAAGAACTACTCAATTTTCTTTCTTATTTAAGTCAATTGGTATTGGAATTTCTGTGATTTGCAACCAAGTGTTAAGTTGCAACCTAAGCAAAGTTGCTTAAAAGACTTATCTGTATTAATTTCTCTCTTACTTCTTCACTTCCTGTTTTCCCTTCAACTTTATCTACTTGTACTTCCCTCTTATATTCTACTGAACTATTGTCACTGTCATCCCCAATGACCTCAATGTTACTAAATCTGGAGATCATTACTTCTAAATCTTATTTTATTTGACCTCCCATGGTTCAGTATAGTCGACAATTCTCTCTACCACAGCACTCTTTTTTCCTCTGGTCCTCAGTGAATGTTTTCCTCCATGTTCACACTATCAGAGATCACTTGCAGGAAATAGAAATCCCTGTAGTACATGAAAGACAAAAGAATATAATGCAAGAAATTATCTTCTGTCCAAATGATTGAAGAGGTTGGATATTCGGGAGGAAACTCCCAGAACAATTCTACTGAGCTGCCAAAATCAGAACTCTGGATAATCTGAAAGTGTCCCTGGGATTCTTGTCTCTAGGGATATGTGTTTTAGCTATAATCCATAAATATTCCTATCATTCACTCAGTTTTTGGAGCCAAAAGGCACCAGGTATCAACTTTCAGTTGTCTCTTTCCCTTATTCTCTATTACCAATCAACTAAAAAACAGTCAAATCTAATTCCAAAATAAATTTTGAACCTACCACTTTCTGTTATCTTCCCCACTATGCTATCTATTCTAACAAAAGCCTTAATAACTTTTCATAAAAACTATAGGCCAAGCCTCGTGATGTCCCTGAATCAGCTATTTCCTCTATCTTCCAAATAGTATCCAAAATGATCATTTTACAGTCAAAATTAGATCTTAAAGTTTCAAAATCCTACCATTGTTTTCAATTGAACCTGAAACAGAATCCCAACTTCTCATATTCTGTGTGAATTGGCTCCTGTTTGTCCAATGTTCCTATACCTTGTTCTTTTCCACATTTCTCTACCCACCCCAACCTCTTCCTGCTATTAGAATATACCAACTTGATCCTATGTTAGGACATTTATACACACATATTCTCCTGCTCAAAAGATTCTTCTCTCAGATATTCAAAGGACTGGCTTCCTCTAAATATTCATATTTCAACAATATCACAGAATGAAATTGATACTACAAAACTGATTCTCTGATTTCCAAAGGTAACACAGCATCTTCCATTCACTAATTAATTAATAGCACCCTAATTATATGAAATTCTCCAGATTATTGTCCACTAAATTGCAAGGAAGCAATGAGTTGTCTTTCATCTTTTCCACTCTATATCCAGAAGTTAGATTTGAATAGTAGGAGCTCCAGTTGTATGTTTGACTGGATTCTTAGTTAACACTCACAAACTAAATAAGTGCTTAGGATCCTAGATGTGCATTTATTGGTTGGTAGCATATAATAGTGGCAGAAAACTTCTTATTTCTTTGTAGGACTAGGACAGGCCTCTGGGATAGGCATGAAGGAGAACCACAACACAGAAGATCAAATTAGGATTAGGTAAAATTAGAGACATGAATCACTATCCTTCCCCATTTGAGAACAATAATAGCAAACATGATACTAATTTCCAAATTTCAACAAAGACGAGAGATTATTTCACTGGTCACTCCATAATGTATATGCCTGAATGAAATGAACCTGAATCTCTCTAGTTTTTATTGTCTAGTTTCAAGTCTTTCTAATATTTGAGAAACTCTCTGATCTTGAATTTGGCTCTCGAAGTAGCACTTAAAACTCTTAACTGCTGAAAGAACTCTTTACACTGGAAAGGAATGAAAATTATCCTAAGTGACACTTGAAAGGCATAATATAAATTTGAAGATATAATCTTTGCAAGAACAGGGAATCATCAAATGAGTTCAAAAGAGTTCTACATGTAAGATGTTTAGATAAAAGGTAGATCATATCAGGTTTTCAAACATACCACGTGTTTTGGTAAGGAAGTGTACTGGAAGGACTGACTCCTGCATTGCTGGCATTCCAGAAAATACACAAATTTAAGTGAAATTGCTGGAAAGAAAAGGAATACCCTCAGGAATGGTACCATATTGGGGGAACATAAGTATTTATCTTCTAATGTGAGGAAATTTGTGCCTCTCTGGAATACATTAAGTTATAGTCTTAGAGTGATTTTTACAATAGAAAATCCTAACTTAGAGTAGCAGGTAAACAATAGATAGCCTTCATACTTAGAGTTCAGGCTTAAAAAGAACAATATTATTACTTAAGTACTAACATGTAGCTTTGGTATTTTTCTACACAATGATATATAATGATTACAATGATCCTTAAAATGACTTGCAAATTATCTGTTATCTTCACTATTCTCAAGACTAAATATGAGATTTTTTTTTTATTCTTAATCATCAAGTCTCCTTACATTCTCTAAGAAGACTGATGCTATTAAATGTTAATCATGACTTTCCCTTTTATATATATCTCTGTATCTCTTTTTCTCCAGTGCTAGGGATTGAACACACACCCTTGCACATGCTAGCCACCCAGTTACCATTTTAGGTTTTTCCCCATCCCTTTTGCCTGCATTTTGTTTTTGAGATAGGGGCTCACTAATTTGCCTAGGCTAGCCTCGAATTCATGATCCTCCTATCTCCACCTCCTGAGTAGTTTAGATTACAGGCATGTACCACCCTGCCTAGCTCCTTTTCTCTTATTTTACATTCTTTTTCTGATTTATAGTTTTATTTCTGTAAGTCTAAGCCCCATTCTTTCAAGGTCCTAAATACCACATCTTTCCATATTTTTGTGAACTTTTCAACTAACCTCTTCCTTTTTAGAATGCTATATTTCATATTTACTTATGTTTTCAAATGATATACCAGTTACATGAGAGAACTTCCAGCCAAGCTTACCTCAATGGTCAGCAACTCACTGTCTGAATACTCGGTGTAGGATGTCTTGGATTATATGATCAGCGTCCTTATAGGACGTAGCAAATGTAAAGTGGCAACCTTCCACAAAGTAGGCAGCACCCTCAAGTGAATATAAAAACATTTCTCATCATTGCCAATCTGTTTTTTACAATCTATCACTTTTTCCATGTTTAAGTACAAATATCTTCATACAAGCACAATTCTCATTTTCTCTCTTACCAAAATATCTTCATACAAGCACAATTCTCATTTTCTCTCTTACCAGTGAGTTAACAGCCCTCATGTTATCATTTTTAGATACTCCAGGCTGCAAAATTCTTCCATGGAAATTAGATAGAAAAGTTTATTTCACCCATAATAATGATTCTAGTTTATCATTAACCATCTAGCATATTAACTTGGTAGCTTCACTTTATTAAAATTATAGTTGAACCAATGAATATAAAGTCCCAATTATCAGGCCCAATTGTCTCTGTAGCCACTAATCATGCTGTTTAATTCTTCTGCATAATTTTAATGACTTTACCTTCTCGATTCCTCCTGTACCTCTCCGACTTTCAAAAGAAAGAAAACCCTCAAGAAACTTCTAGAAACAGTCATGGTAAGTAATCGCACAATCACTAGACAGATGTAGTCTAAGAATTGATTAAATCACCTCTGGCAGTCACTTCTAAGCTACTGAGCTACGGTTGAGTGCTTTTTGCTCTTCTCTTTTTCACCTCTAACTATCTGCTCTTTCTTCCTGAAGGGTGCCATGTCCTTCAGAATTAGAGATTTGGCAGGAAGGTGAGAATTAATTATCTCTATGTAGAGAACTGCATATAAAGAAAATCTAGATACCATATCAAGTAGCAGAGAAAAGAGCAAGCACACAGAAGTCTCAGAAAGACAGACTTCAAGTCTATATGGGTAAAAACTTACTAGAACTTTTCTAGACTGACCTTAGATTCATCCAAAAATGGAATATTTTATAAGAATTTTTGTAGCATTCTCTACATATTAAGCATGTGAGTAGGTATTGCTGTAAAAAAGCAAGACCCTATCTCAAAAGAAATCAGTGCCAAAAAAGTCTGGAGGGTTGGCTCAAGTCATAGAACAACTGCCTAGCAAGGGCAAAGACCTGAGTTCAAACTTAAGTACTGAAAAAAAAAAAGGAGGAAAGAAAATCTGGTTATCAGAATTATTATTCAGAGAATGACAAGACAAGCCACAGACTGAAAAAAGATATTTGTAATACATAAAGGATTCCTATCTCAAATATCCAGGTCAAAATACAAAGACAAACTTTTTGCTTTCTAATACTTTGAATAAAAATGTTGGCATGCCTCAAGAAAGGCATGATCTTGTAATTAACATTTAATTTGCTAGAGAGACTAATAAAGATAATAATGGCACAATTAATCTGATAACTTCAGCAGAATAACACTTAATAATATTGTTCCTAGCCTGAAGAACTAAACTTATGAGACATCTGGCAATTAAACTTAAATTGTTATTTCACAGTGACCTTCACAGTCAGTAGTCCTTTTGTTTAACTGAAGGTAAGGACTATTGTTTTTTAATTCTTGTTTTTATAACTTACAATAAACCTAATATTATAAATTCTGAATTATTATAAAATTACAAAGCTACTATAATTATGCTATGCATTCATGCAATCAGAAGTCTAGTTTATTTATGGAATGACAATAGCATAGTATAAGTGTCTATTTTGTACTTCTCCTAACACATTTCTTGAAGCCCTCAGTCTCCTACTCTAAGCTGTCCTGACACTGTTCATCTAAAGCACATCTTTACACTTAGCAAGGCTTAGATATATCTTGTCCTAAAAAGTTTCTTCAGGCTAAGATTAAGATTAAAGAACAAAAATAAAATCATATTCAGTAGATATTATAATGTAATAAATATTAGGAAAAACCAAACTTCAAAAAATAATTATAGATTGTTTATTTAAAAAAATATTAAATACTTGAGAGACAAAGGATCATGGTTTGAGGCCAAGCCAGACAAAAAAAAGTAAGCAAGACTCTATCTCAAAAATAGACAGGCATGGTGGTCCACACCTGTAATTCCAGCTACAAGAGAGTATAGGTAAGAAGATCCCAATCTGAGGAACTCCCAGGCAAAAGCACAAGACTCTATCTGAAAAATAACTAAAGCTAAAAGGGATGGGGTTATGGCTCAAGTGTTAGAGCTCTTGCTTAGCAAGTGCAAGGCCCCAAGTTCGAACTCCAGTACTGCAAACAAAGAGAGACATTAAAAAGATAATCTTTCCGGTCTTCTTAGAATTCATTCATTATAATAGGAAAGAGAAAAAGAAATGCAAACTCCATTTCAATGAAATTAACTTTCTACAAGCTGAAAGTACATAATTTGATAAAAGACTGTTAAATGCAAAGAAGGTCAAGAAGGGTACAAGATAACCCAAGCAAGAATGCTGGAAAATAGCTAATACAAAAAGCAAGACTATTAGATTCTAAATAAGGAACACATGATGTATTATTGATCAATAATATCATGTTTGGAACAACAATAGGCATGCAATGAAGGTTGTCTTAAAACTTCAAGTAGAGAAGATGGTGCCAAGTGAGGGTCAGCACCACAAGCCAGTCTTGCAGAAAGTCATCTGCCAGTTGTACAGGAGGCTAAACTTCTGACATTAGCAGGGTGGGGAAAATAGTGATAACGGAATTCTCTACAGATGTAATCATGGTTTACATGAATTCTTTTTTTTTTTTTGGCTGTTGAAGAAATTTTATTTTATTTTTTGAATTTTTTATTCATTTATTCACATGTGCATATATTGCTTGGGCCATTTCTCTCCCCTGCCACCACCTCTTCCCTCTACCCGCTCCCCTCACTTCCAGGTAGAACCTGTTCTGCCCTTATCTCTAATTTTGTTGAAGAGAAGACATAAGCATAATAAGGAAGACAAAGCATTTTTCCTAGTTGAGTTAAGGATAGCTATACAGAGAGATTCCTAGCATTGCTTTCATGTACAAATGTGTTACAACCCAAGTTGATTCATCTCTAACTGATATTTACACTGGTTCCTGATCCCCTTCTCATATTGACCTCTATTGCTTTAAGGTTCTTGTATTAGTTCCTCTGGAGTGGGAACATCAGACACTTTCATGTTTTGGAGGGTCATGGGAACTCTTGCTAGAGGAATTACAGGTCTGGCCCCATCTCCACAAAGATATTGTGTGACTAGCTCAGACAGCAGGATTTTATCTCATTCCAAAAGAAAAGCATATTTTTTAAAGCCCAGAGTAGATACCAAATGAAGATTAAAAGAATAAGTAGAGAAGAAAAGAAACAGGGAGGAAAAGCCAAACAAAATACATTTACCCAAAATACATATTTCCTTCTTGATTTATTCTTTGATCCATTGATTTTTCAAGAGCCTGTTGTTTAATTTCCATGTGTTTGTTTAATTTCCATGTGTTTGTGTAATTTCCAAAAGTTGTTGTTACTGAGTTCCAGGTATATTATACTGTAGTCAGAAAAGATAATAAACATGATTTCAATTTTCAAAAAATTTGTTGAAACTTATTTTGTGGCATATTATGTGATCTATCTTGAAAAGTGCACTGTGTACTATTGAGAACAATATTTATTCTGCAGTCAGATGCAATACGCTGTAGAGTTTGTGAGGTCAATTCGGTCAAGGCTGCAATATAACTCTGATGGTGTTACTTTTGTTGTTGTTGTTGTTGACTTTTTTATCTGTGCAGTGCTGAAAGTGGGGTGCTAATGTGTCCTACTATTATTGTATTGGCATCTATCACTCCTTATAGGTCTATTAATATTACTTTGATATCTTTGGGTGGTCCAATATTGGGTGCATGCATATTTAGAGTTGTTATTTCCTTTTCCTGAGTTGACCTCTTCATTTTTACATAATCAACATTTTTCCTCTGGTTTTACTGCTTTTGATTTAAAGTCTATTTTGATGTAAATAACCATCATATAGTTGGGTCTGGTTTTTTCTCTTTTTTCTTCTTTTCATTCACTCTTTTAATTGGAGAATTTAATTTTTTAAAAAAATGATAAATTCCTACTAAATTTAATTTTTTAAAAAAATGATAAATTCCTACATATCCCTTAACATATTAAGGGATATGTTTTTTAAAAAAATGATAAATTCCTACTACAGCTATTTTGTAACTTGCTTTCTCACTAATTTTATGTAGTTTCCTCTATCCCTACTTCCTTCTTTTCTCTCTCCTTTCTTTCTCTCTTTCTTCTTCCCTCTCTTCTAGTCTTCCTTCATAGATAGGTGATTTATTCTAGTAATAAAGCACATTATTTCCTACTTGCCTATTATAGGTTTTTGCTTTATGGTTATCATAAAGATTACAAAAACTTCTTTTGTTGATAACAGGCTGTTTTGAAATAATATTAGCATGTTTTTAAAGGTAAGAAACCAAAAAGGGAAAAATATACAAATAACTCTACCTTGCCTTCCCACATTTTAGGTTTTTGATGTCTCATTTTACATCTCTCTCTATATTATCTATCCCTTAACATATTAAGGTAATTATTATTATTATTAATTGCTGAGTTTTTGTTTTCATACTAAAGATATTAATGGTTTATATACCATATTTACAATGTTAGAGCATTCTGGATTTTTTATATGTTACTCTTACCAGTGAGTTGTATGTCTTATGTTCTCTTATTATTAATGTCTCTTTCTTTCAGTTTGAAGAACTCTCTCTAGCATTTCTTATAGGAAAGGTCAGGAAGAGATGTATTCTTTCATCTTTTGTTTGTCTGGGAATGTCTTTATCTCTGATTTTTAGAGTTTTACGTTTGTTTGGTACATTATTGTTGGTTATCAGGTTTTTCTTCCTACTTTCTCCTGGCCATTAAGGCTTTTACTGAAAAGTCTGCTCTCAGGTGACTGAGATATCTGTATGTGTTGTTTCTTTCCTTCTGCAATCTTGAGACTCTTCTCCTCAGCGTTCACCTCTAAGCTTGCTTATATTATCTTTTTTGGGTAAACTTGGTTGAAATCTTATTGGTTACCCTTGATCTTCTAGTATGTGGATATTTATATTCGTCTCTAGATTTGGGGAGTTTCCTATTTCATTTAGTTGAATAAGTTTTCTACCCCATTGGCAATCTCAGGTCCCTCTGGAACCCAAATAACATGACTGTGTGCTCTTTTAGTAGTTTTTCAAAGTTCCCAAAGACTGTCTTCCTTCCTCATGTCTTAAAGTTCACTAATTCTTCTGTTCGATCTATTCTGTATTGATGCCTTCTATCATGTTTTTAATTACACTTAATGTTGTTTTGGTTTTATTTTGGTCTTTTTGTTGTTGTTATTGTTGTTTTGCAATATTAAGGTTTGGGCTTAAGGGTCTGTGCTTGCTAGGCAGGTGTACTTTACCACTTGACCTGTGTCCCCAGTCCTTCCTTAATGTTCTTTTCACCTCAAGGATTTCTGCTCAATTTTTAAAAATTGTTTACGTTAATGTATTGGATCATTTCTCTGTATTCTCCTGAAGCTCATTGAGTTTCTTTAAAATGCTTGCTTTTAATTCCCTGTCTCAGAGTTCTATACTTGTTACTACTCAGTCAGTATCTGGCAGTTTCTTATTTTGACCATTATATGAGATCATGTTTCCTGAATGTTTTTGATACTTGTTGGTGGGCAATGAAGAATTAGGTATTTATCTCAGTCTTCCTAATCTGTTTGCCTATCTTTTTTGAAATTCTAAGCAGGCTGCTTATTTTCTTTGAACCTGTAGTCATTTCCACCCTTTCTCCACTAGATAGCACCCAAAGTCCAGATTTACCATGAATCTGCTGCTGGTTTCTACTCATCATTTCAGGTTTAGAGGGCAATCCAAGCCCAGGTTTTCCCCAAATCCACAGCTTGTATGTTATTCAACATGAACCAAGGAAGTACCTAAAATGTCCCTAGGAGTATATCTCTGAGTCTGGGTTAGGCTCAGAAGCCCCACCCAGAGTCACCAGCCTGTGGTCAGCCACAGTTTGACTCTGCCTTGGCAGAATCCCCTGGGGGTAATCGGTCCCAATCACCTATGCTGCATCTGTGGTATTGTCAGCCCAGTTCCCACACTGCCAGGGGTTGTCTACTATTAAGGTGGGACTTGTGTCTTACGGTGGCTGCAATCAGCCACAGATGATGCAGACCTGCATAGAAGGCTGATAGATTGGCGCCATGTCTCCACCTGGCAAAAGGCCTATTCCAGATGCTCCAGCACTGAATGTGAGCCATTAGGATCTGCCCAGTGTTACATTCACCAGCCTATCACTGAGTTCCAAGGTAAAGTCCTATGCCTATTGCTCTATTCTGCCTGCAGGAAATAGAGTCTTATGACTCAGTATGATACCTAAAATTGGCATAGTATTGGTAATGCCAATCCCTTGGATACTCATGCTAATGCAAAACTGTGAGTACCTGAGTCTTATAGCTGCAAGGACCTGAACAGTCTCAAGAGTGCCACAATTGGCAGTGATGGGAGTGAAACCACAAGTGTGTTCCACTGAGGCACATGTCTCTGAATGGTGTCATAGCATGTCTAGATGCTCTTGGAGGACAGTGACCTAGCAATAGCTATGCTGCCTAATGTTGGGGGATGAAGGGTGGAGACAGTCCCTTGGCTACTAAAGCTTATGCTAAACTGGTTGACACCCAAGTCTCGCAGTCATAGGGACCTACATGGTGAGGAATGCTCCAGGCCTTCTCAAGGCTAAAAATGATGCCCTGATGAAGGTGCATGTCTAGTGGCTCCACTGGCATGCTCTGATCTATATATAGGGGCCTTTGGTTTCCTCCCAGTACTGGGTCTCATCACAGTGAGTATGGCACTGAACTCCAAAGTAAAGTTCTGTGCTAGCTTCCTGTTTTGCTCCCTCACAGATGGAACCTTGTTCCCACGTTTGAGGAGGCTGCAGACAGTCAGCCACCTGGACTAACATAGTTCTAGTAGATCTGTCTAAGGGTCCCAGCCTGGGGCAAGGATTTGAGGGGCTCTCCCTGGCACTGGATTTCACTGTGGAACTTCACCATGGAAGGCCTGATTTGGACTTTCAAGTCTAAGGCCTGGATTTAATTCTTACTCCCACCCACAATTGGTAGGTCTCTCCCTCCAGTGTATTTGGAATTAGGGGTCAGGTGACAAAAGCAACTCTTTCCTTCCTGCCTTCTTTGATTATCTTTTTTTATTATTATAATAAGGGCCAGGCACTAAAGTTGTGAAGGTAGTTTGTTGTGTGAACAGTAGTTCAAATTGGTGTATCTTGGAGAGACCATCTATGGAGGCTCTTAGTCACTATCTTGTTCTGCCTCCAAAGAGTTTATTTATGCATGACTAGAAAAATAAGTCAATAGAACAGAGATTACAAAAAGAACAGAATTAGATCTAATTCATACAGGGATTTAGTGTGATAAAAATAATACTTCCAATTAGTTATGGGGAAAATGGATTATTTAACAAAAGAGTTTTCTTTTAATTTTTATTTTATTCATATGTGTATACAATGTTTGGGTCATTTCTCCCCCCTTCTCCCCACTCCCTACCTTATCCCCCCTTACCCCCCCCTTACCCCTCACTACCGAGCAGAAACTATTCTGCCCTTATCTCTAATTTTGTTGAAGAGAGAGTATAAGCAATAATAGGAAGGACCAAGGGTTTTTGCTAGTTGAGATAAGGATAGCTATACAGGGAGTTGACTCACATTGATTTCCTGTCCATGTGTGTTACCTTCTAAAATAATTCTTCTTGAACTAACCTTTTCTCTAGTTCCTGGTCCCCTTCTCCTATTGGCTTCAGATGCTTTAAAGTATCTGCTTTAGTTTCTCTGCGTTGAGGGCAACAAATGCTATTTAGTGTTTGGGTATCTTACCTATCCTCATACCTTCCTTGTATGCTCTCGCTTTATCATGTGATCAAAGTCCAATCCCCTTGTTGTGTTTGCCCTTGATCTAATGTCCGCATATGAGGGAGAACATACGATTTTTGGTCTTTGGGGCCAGGCTAACCTCACTCAGAATGATGTTCTCCAATTCCATCCATTTACCTGCGAAAGATAACATTTCATTCTTCCTCATGGCTGCATAAAATTCCATTGTGTATAAATACCACATTTTCTTAATCCATTCATCAGTGGTGGGGCATCTTGGCTGTTTCCATAACTTGGCTATTGTGAATAGCGGTGCTATAAACATGGGTGTGCAGGTGCCTCTGGAGTAACCTGTGTCACATTCTTTTGGGTATATCCCCAAGAGTGGTATTGCTGGATCATATGGTAGATCAATGTTTAGATTTTTAAGTAGCCTCCAGATTTTTTTCCAGAGTGGATGTATTAGTTTACATTCCCACCAGCAGTGAAAGAGGGTTTACAAAAGAGTTTTAGATAGTGTGGTAGATATATAAAGAAAAAAATATTCTTAACTCTTCCCTTACACAAAATAAAATTCAAAGGTTTAGAATAAATTGCTCTAAAAATACTAAAATAAACCACGATTTCTGAGTTTTACAAACTGATAAGCTTAAATAAAAGATACTTTTAATTGTATGAAATTTTAGTTTCTGAAAATACCATAAAAAGACAATAGATAGATGACAAACAAGAAAATATTTTTTATCATTGACTTAGGAATAATTTTCTTATATACAAAATTTTTCAGATCAATTAATGAAAATTAAATATATAAGAATGAAAATTAGTAAGCCCCTAAGGACAGAAATTTCACAATATTCCTAAAACTCCCAAATGCTCATCTCTTTATATCAGTAATTCTACTCAGTTAATTATGTACTGACTAGGTAACGTACTAGAAAAATAAGACATATAGAAGGATAGCTATAATAACATTGTGTTAGCAAAAGATTGCCAAAAATGCAAAGTTCTGTAGTAAACCTCTAACTTAAAAGTTGGTTAAATAATTGATTTCATATTCCTAAAATAGGTACTATACAGACATTAAATTTATTAATTTGTTACACAATAATGAAAAGTGAAATATCACACAATGCATACATGTACCCAAATATGACATGGTGGCCCAAAAATATGTAAATGTTTTGTTTTCATGTATCAGATAAAAATAAATTTAAATTTTTTAAAGTAATTAAGGAAACACAGCTATCCTATTATATGTTTTTGCCAAGGAAAAATCTCTAAGACACCCAAAGTGAGAAAAACAAAATTTAGAACACAGAAAAGTCATATGCACATCATCTTACCATTATTGATTGTGTATTTGATAGATATAATATTATGTTTATAAACTATTCCATAGTGATATATGTCTATATCTGTGTAAGTACATTTGTATACATATGATACATAGTGATATATGTCTATATCTGTGTAAGTACATTTGTATACATAGTTAATATCTCTGAAATACACATAAAACAGCTGGTATTAGTGATTACATATGAAAGAAGTATTTTGTACTATTTGTATTATCTATGTTATAAATAACTAAAGTCATTTTTTAACTACAAATTTTATTTTTAATTACATAAATATCATTGGAAAGAAGTTTCTCCCCTTTAGGCTTCCTGTACTGTTTCCTCCATGTATGAAAGAGATTAGAGCAACATGAGCCTGCTGGGATGATAGTCTCTCCTAGACGGGAAGAGATCACATCCAGAAAAAAATAGTGTCAAAATATTTTCTGATAAAGAATCTGCCAACCTGTGTATTAAAGAAAAAGGTGGGCTAGTATCCAAGGCCAAGATAAAAACCCAGAAAAAGAAAAGATTGGGAATCCATGCTTGGCGCAGACCTTCTTTAATGCATTTGGTTCTGCAGACTGACCCTGTGCATGTCAGCAGACATCCCACACACAGTCACCATGGTTTGTGAAGAGAGCACAGGAGGCAGCCTTGCCTTCCTACTCTCCCTGTGCTCTGGCATCTCTGTGGGGATGACTGCAGCTCTTACTCTTCTTTGAAACTAACCCACTACCATTTCTTTTCTTTTCTTTTTATTTTTTTTTAACATTTAAATTGATGGCAAATTTTATTGTCAGTAATGCTGGTGAGGTTAATATCGTGGCCATGATGCATTAACAGAGATATGTGATGAAGCCATCAGAGTGCACTGGGAGCACTACCATTTAAATTAATATGAACTGTTAGCTTCTGAAATTCCTGTTTTATTATGAATCAATAACTAAAGGTAAGAAAAATGTTATCTTTTAAAGATGCTTGTGACTATGTCACTCATTCTAGTCCTATCAAAGATAAGTATATGAAAACTAAACATATATATTTGAAAAATTCTAATGACCTGTTTTCCTTCTTTTTTTGCACAGGGGTGACTGTTTTCATGAGCTCAAAGCTAAAGATTGTGATAAGAGTTGGCAAACTGTGTGGCAACTTATCTGGGAGGGACCATGAAGAGTGGCACAGAGAAGGGAAGACAGCTCAGTGTACTGATCTACTCACCACTTTGAGCAAATGGGTATCAATCCAAACTGAGGACCCCTGAGGAGCTGTGTGGACCCCACCTTTGTATTGTTCTCTGATGAACGGAAGATTGAGTTATTTTACTGTCAATACTAGTCCCTCATTTGTTAAGGCTGTCTAAAGGTCCTTAACTCTCCATACTTCTAGTTGCACTGTTTTGGGGTGGTGAGCTAGCTAGAGCTTCAGAAAATGCCAAGAGACATAGCACATGGTTGAGGAAGGAAGTCATCCCTGAGCACAGGAGCATCCTACACAGGTGCTACTAAGGTCACAGATCAGCCAGCTAAGGGTATGTGTACAAAAAAATGTCTTCTCTAGGATAAAGAAATCATGTTGAAGATCATACCAAAAAGGAAAACTAACTCATAAATATACTTATGTCATACCATATGTTTTACCTCTGAAAGTCTTGAAAGATTTTTAAACTTTCCCAGATGGCAGATGGTCACAGTTATCTGGCAAGATTTTAGTAAGCAGGGCCTACTGGACTTGTAGAACTAAGATAAGAACCCTTTATATTTTGGAACATATTTGCAAATTCAGACATTTATTATGAGATTGATAGGAGTTGATAGGAGTTGCCAGTCAAAACGCTCAAACTAAATTTGATTTGGAAGTTTCCACTGAATAAAATGAAGCCAAAAATCAGCATCATTCCCATACCAAGTAGCTAGTCTTATTCCTGATGCTCCTTCAGGCTACTGTTTATCAAAAAGAGGTAGACAGTACATAATCTAAAATTCCAGCTTACCTTCTACAATGGAACACTCACTCCCAGACAGTAGAAGCTACATTTTTTAACACTCCTCCCTCATTTGCATCTCTATGAATATGAGACTTGTGTCTCTGAATCCATTGTCCCTCAGGTTTTTCAAGAGTCTTTGTGGGCCAAATAGGTGCACTTACCTACTTTTTCAGAGTTAACTGTAAGATGGAGGGTGAGTTTCTTCAACTGCTTTTTATATAATTCCAAACATTCCTCTTACTTTCTGCCCTGCCCACCAACACCATCATCCCCTTTCTGAGATGCTCTTGCTATTCCTAAGACTTTATGGCATTGTGTAGAGGGAAACAAATATTTCTAATCCCTTTGTTGTTGTTGTTTTTTGAGTCTTGAATATCTGCATCTATATACAGGGTGAAGTCCAAAAAACTCCTGAGTACAGGAACTTCTGTCTGTGGGTTAAGAGGGTTCACCCTTCCACATTAATTAATTTAGAAATCACATCTCACTGTTTAAGAGTTGTTACAGAGGTCAGTCTCTCGCTCCCACCTCTTCCTTTTCCTGAAGGTGGGTGGTGGAACTGAATTTCTTCATGGCCAAATTAAGTTTGCTCATTTTCTCCCTTTTTAGGCATGCTATGTTAATTACCACTAACATATCTATTTTAATGTCTCAAACCTGTATTTCTAGTTCTCTTCTCCTAACTTTCCATGTAACTTTATTGAACCTTTCCGTTTATGTCTTTTTAGTGATTTAAAGAGTGAGTAGATAAAAGTGCAGACATTCTATCATGCTTATCCCTTATTATCCAAACATAATTATATGTCGCCCATGTGCTGGGGATTTTAATAAATAAACTTGGCCCAGCCTGTTTCTTCTAGAGCATTTTCATAGAAAAATACATTTAAATTTACCTATATTCCAGGTAAGACAGTCTTCCAAAAATTCACTTAACCTATCAGTCAAGGCAGTAACAATGTTTGGTGAATTTTTAAAACTCTTATGCTACATGAGACCATTTTTGTGCACCTCCATAAATAGAAAACTGAAAATTTATGCTGCCTACTAGTTTATTTTTTACATTTATAGTTACTCAAGGTAGAATATCCAAACGTTGGATGGTTCATTGTCATCTTTCCAAAACTATATTTCAACCAGATGAAAGAAAAGTTGTTCATCACTAAGACAGGGAGTCTTGGATAGAATTCCAGACATCTGTGAAAAACCAAGTACCCAGGATTATCTAGCCTTCTGGCAGAAAGGAGAGACTGTTAGAACTGATAAACAGCTGTGGCAGCTTATATGGGATACATACAGAAACACAAACTAAAAAATGAGGGCATAAGAAGGAAGCCAATGCAAGAAAATAGAGTGAGAAGTTTTTCAGTGTCATTCATTTACTTAATAGTTATTCACATATAAATATAAAATACACATAATGACGCAAGAAAGCTAGATATACACACTTCTATCACATTTTCCTATGAACACTATGTGCTGGTAGCATATCCAAACAATCCTTGTCTATCAATGTGCTTTGTGTAGCTCTGCAGCAATTTCCTAAGAGAAAAAACACCCAAGAAAAAGGAATGCCTACAGACCAAATTCCTAGCTTGGTCACTTTATAGGTGAATAGTGGAAAAATAATGATCTGTAAAATATTTTTGATATCACATTTTGTGGTTGTATTTACTTCTACAAAAGCTTCAACTTTGGTCATGTGAAAGTAAAAATGAAACACTAAATATGGTAACCTACCATTTAATTGGAAAGACACACTCTTGGCCCTTGCCATACCTATGTACACATTTCAGCTTTTGGAAGGGAGAAGAGGGAAGAGCAAAAAAGTGCCATTTATCTATGTCAGAGTATGTTGTCACTGTCCCTCCCATTGGGACAGACTCTTTGCTTTCATTTGAAGATCTTTTGTGAATCATTGTACTCAATGAGTGGAAGACCATGGTTAAAACTAGGTACAGTAAAAGACAATTACTTTATTTTTTTCCTTTAAACATTGCACATTTTTCAAATAACCAGACCAAAAAGAAACAAAAGCAAAGAATTAGCCATGTCATTTGGGATAAGAAGAGAGCCAATTTAGGAATTCTGGGCATCAGTTTGGCTTTTTAGTTAAAGTATTTAGCTATATATAATTCAAGTCACTGAAATTCATAGCTTACCCTTAGATTGCTATACTAAATATAAGTAATTACTTGTAATATTTCAAAAATTAACTTAAAATTTTTAGGATGTAGATGAATTGTCTCAATGTTTATAATACTTTCAACTTTGCAGTACAAAAAAATACCTAGTTTAGTCACTAGAAACATTCTGATCTGGCCAGCAGGGGCAGGTGAAGAATATACAGGTTTGCTCAAGTCAGTGGCTCACTCCTGTAATCCTAGCTACTCAGGAGGCAGAGACCAGGAGGATTGAGGTTTGAAGCCAGCTGGGGCAAATAGTTAATGAGATCCAATCATGAAAAAACCCATCACAAAGAAAGGACTGGTAGAGTGGCTTGAGGTATAGGCCCTGAGTTCAAACTCCAGTACCTCAAAAAAAAAAAAGGATATATAGCTTCATCTCCAAGTGGCTTTCACAGATCAATCTCAGTGCCAGCTCATGAAAATTAAATATAATCACCAAGTTCTTGGAAAGAGCATTTCTCTCCTACCATTTTCTTCCTCTGTTCTTTAAAGAAGTGTGTGGTATCATGTGCATTAATCCAAATTTGCTTTTATCCCTTTCGTCTTTCTTCCTCCTTCTTTTCAAGGTCTAGTTCTCTGGCTACAAACCTAGATAATGTGTTCCTATTATGTATCCTGATAAAAGAAATTTTCTCTGTCAAGAGTTTTTTGGTTTTGCCTGGAAGTGAGGGGGAAGAAAGTGGGGGAGGGGGGCAGGGGGGACAAATGAACCAAACAATGTATGCACATGTGAATAAATGAATAATTTTTTTTAAAAAGAGTTTTTTGGTTTTGGTTTTCGATTTTTTTCCTTGGTCACACAAAGATGCCAATGACAGAAGTTGGGTGAAAGGATAGGATGATGCCCAGATTTCTTGTCTATTTCTTGAATTGAGAGGAGAGAGTGGCCAATTCTAAAGACTGTTGGATGTGCATGCAGTCAAAAACACTAAAGAATATAGGCTAGGAGAGGCCATGGAACTCCAGGAGGCCATCATTCACTATGGCCCATCATCAACCTGATAATAGAACTGCTCTGGTTGGTGGAGATGGCTGTACGACTTTTCTGGAGACACAATAAACTCCCAGCACATTGCAAGTGGCTTGCAGGGATTTTTTTTAAGGTGTCAAATATCCCAGTGTGGAGAAAGAGAATTAGTGCTAGAATGTGAGGCTTTAGCAAAAAATATCAAGGAAAACTTCTCAGAATAATCCACACTTTACTTCCTGTGCTTCCAAAAGGACAAAATTAACAAAAGCTCAAACTGCGTAAACATTCCTATCCTCTCATTGGTATTATGCAAAAATTACTAATCTCTAAGCAGATGGGCATTACCAACTTCTTTTACCATAAGTACATTATAAAATGTGTCCTCTGTCGCTATCACAATATCTGACACGTTAAAGTGAATCATTGATGTTGGAGAAAAAGGAAAAGCACAAAGAGAAATAAAAGAAAAGAGAGCTAGGAGAAAATGGAAGAGAGAAGGAAGGTATAAATCTGTAAAGAGGGAAAGAAGGAGTAGAGGGAAAAAAGTAAAGGAAGCAAACTTTTTCTTAATACTTAGTAGCTGGATCAGTAATATTTACTTTTGGGTTCCTATAATAATGAGGCCCACTGGAGAAAAACACAAACATATAGATTATTGCTTCTCTAAATTCATGCTTTCTAACACCACCTGAGCACTCACTATGATCCACCCTTTTATTTGTCTGTGGCTAGTGTTACCAATATCTTTTTCTTACTTTCTCTTCTTTCCAGCCCATTATTTTCTCACGGAGCAACTTAATAAGAAAAGCAAAACCAAAAAGTGAATTTTCATTGTTTTGCCATTTTACTTATAAATTAATTTGCATGAACATAAGTGCTTGTAGGTTCAGAAGGTGAAGAGTGTCTTCCACTCAAGTTCAATTCCTTTTCTCTTGACTTTTTCTCTTGCAATATTCTGTACCATTGCTTCTTTGTCCTCCATCTCTTTCATGTATCTTTACTCATGGTCTTCATTCCTAATAAATAATCTCTTCCAAGGTTTAACGTCAACTTGATATGTTCCATCACTTTTCTTCTTTTTAAAATTTTTTTTTGTTGGTGTTGAGGTTTGAACCAAGGCTTTCTCCATTTAATAGGGTGATGCTCTACCATTTGAGACATACTTGTATTTATTTTTGAGATAAGGTATTCCCTTTTTCTGTGACCAGTCTGAACTATGATCTTCCTGTTTATGCTTTCCACAGTAACTGGGATGACAGACACATACTACACACCCAGCTTTTTCTGTTGAGATGTTGAGAGAGTGTCTCACAAACTTTTTGTCCCAGCTATTCCTAGATCTGTGATCCTTCAGATCTCAGCCTTCTGAGTAGATAGGATTACAAACATGGGCCAACAGCACCTGACACTTTTATTCCTTTCTTAAACTTCTCAACAAATGTGATATTGAAGACAGTGCCACTGCTTCAGTTACAACCAATTCCTCACCAACTTCAATGTATTTTTTTGTCCCCCACAAGAGGACGTTATTTCCTGAGATGTCAGTATAGGGAAACAAAAAATGATAGTCAAGTAACATAGGGCCTCACCATCAAAGGCCAACAAGAATTAAGAGATGAACAATTTATACCATTTAGAAGGATAAAAATCCATACAATCATGTGAATATTGGTGTCTGCTCAGGTCCATATAGGTCAGCCCTATCAGAAAGAAAGATAAGGAATAGATTTGGAAGAGCAAATGGAAGAGGCCTAGCATAATACTTAGCCTCTTAGCATGTACTCTTTTCCTGTGTTAGGTAAAAACATGAACCATTATCACAGAGGATATAAAATAAGAATTCCTACCAGCTAACATGTAACTGCAAAGTGGTATCCATTCAGCCTCCATGTGTAGGCTACAACATTAGATGCAAGTGATATTCCTCATATAAGGTAGTGAGGAAAGAAGAGATAAAGGAAATAGGTAGGAAAAACATAGCCTTTATAGCACATAACCCTGTCACTTGCCATGAGAATAAATTTCACAATCCTTTCAATACATGTCCCAGATTTCCCTTACCTTCTGCCAACCCTTTGACTGCTTAAGATTCTTTACCTAGTAAGGTGAGCCAAACCTTTATCTCTCTAGGACCTGTGTCTGTGGCATTCTTATCTTTATTTAGCTACCAGTTTTACAGTGATTAGAATAATTGAGCAAGATAGAACTATGAGAATCTCCAGTGAACCCTTGAGTTCTAAAAACAATCATCCTTTCTATCATGGTTTAGGATTAATCAATTCGGATGTTGGATTATTGGTGCAAGGAGTCCAAAATAACCAGAAGGACTCATCTCATTTGTTAGAACCATGAATGTTTTTCCTAATGTTAGAAATCCTGCTTTGGAGATAAGAATGACCAGATCCATGAATTTGACCTTGTGGGAAAATGAAGCAAAAATTCTAACACTCTATGAGGTTTATTATTAGAGAGAATTACTCTTACTTCTATACTTTGTTTGATATAACTCAATATAAGTAGAAGAGATCGCACCATATATTAGTTACTTGTTTAATATTGATCAGATTACATTGTGGAACCCACATAAAGCCTCCATTCATGATGCCTTTACCAATCCATACATTTCACCATTCAGTATAGACAAAGGGTGGCTTAAATTATGTTTCCTGAAGACTAGCAAGGAGAATGGGCTCATTACTGATGGAAATAACTTGCTTATTAACACAATCTGCACTGTATTTCTTTTCTTACCTATATTATTTACATACCGTCTTACCAGTACTCAAATGCTACTTTTATTTAATCACTCACAGTCTCAGGGTCAACTTGTAGACTGTAGTCTTTTACAATGAGAATCGGATTGGATTTATTATAGCCAATAGACAATGTGAATATCATTGATATTCACAAGATGGCTTGCATCTTATGATGTGATCGATCCAATGGTACTAGAAGTATACATGTTAAATATGTTTTGTGGAGTCTGTAGGGAGCCCTGGCACCCATAGACTGACAAAGGGATGGTAAGATTGACTTAAATCATGGCTCAGAATTCAGATCATGACTTTTGCAGCAGAGAACTATTAAGTTTTAATTAAGAAGATTTGGGTATTCTACTGGGCCCTGGGGGAACACAAGTACCAACCTACAGGGCATTAAATATGACAGGCATTTCCTGTTATCAACTAAATTTATCAGACCCATAGCTATATGATTCGGTACATACAACAGCACTTCATCACATCATAGAAATGGTAGGTTCGTTATATAACTATGGCCCTGTTGTGGGGAGTAGGTTGAGGGGGAATCCTAAAGATCAGCTGGTAAAGGAGGAAAACCTTAGGCTTATTTTATGATTGGTTGACTCAGTGTTTTAGTGCAAGCTGAAAACTGCTGCCACACTATAATTCCTCTCATTGGTGGCCCTGAAATTCACAATTCAGTAGAATGTATTCAGTGGCCAAGCTTTCAACAATACACTTGGTCATTAACTGGATGTTGAGGGAAAAGTGGTATGGAATATTTTTCTGAAGCATATGATTTTGTTAAGAGATTAGAAGGGCAATTTTGGGTGATCTGAGACCAAGAAATATGTAGAATAGTTAGGTGTATGTACTTATGGGAATGGCCATAAAATGTGTGCAACTTTGTGTCTCATAACAAAATCCAACAGAAAGCAACTACCATAGAGTAAGAAGACATAGGATAATTTGCCTTATGGATGGCTGTGGGGAGCAAATTAAAGCCTATGAACTGGACAAAAGCAAGTCGAGATGCAATTAATTGCTTTTACCTGTAGGCCGAGATAGGCACAGCCCTCGGCCACGAAACAGGGAAAGGCAGAACAGCTGCAGTCTCCTAAGTTGTGTTCAGAGAAGCAGGAACGCAGGTTTCTCCTGTTACAATGTCACGCCCCTCCCCACGGCTCTATCCTGTTTGTGGCTATAAAAGACCCCTGAAAGAGGAAGGGGGGCTTTTGCTTGCTGCTTTTGGCTTTGGGGGCTTTACTTTGGGCTTTTTGGTGTGGGAAGCTTTTGCAAGGGAAAAGAATTGTTGAAGGGAAAAAGGAACAATTGTTTAAGGGAAAATGCTAAAGAGGGGTTGATAGAAAGTCTGCACTGAGAACTTTAACATAGGCTTCAGAAAGCAAAGCTGAGAAAGAACTTCATACATAGGCCTTAGGAAAGCTAAAGAAAAGCCAAAGAGAACATGGGACAGTGCACAGTGCAAGTCTAAGGACAAGACTTTAAGAGTTATGCATGTGCAGGTTGTAGGAGCGGCTGTTTGCAAGTTTGTAGCAGTGAGGCTTTAAGAGAACAAAAGAGAGATGAGACAGTGCAAGCATGGGGCAAGAGACTTTAAGAGCAATTAAGCTTAAAATAAGCTGAGAGCAAACATGGGACAGTGCATAAGGAAAGAGGTTTTAACCAAGGTTTTAAAGAACTGCAAGGAGCAAGGCCTTAAAGAATCAAGATAGAGAAAAAGAATCAATGAGGGTTGTGCATCTCCAGCCGAGTGTACAACACACCTGACCCCAAATTTCTGTCTATCCTATATCTTCTCTAAAATCTCCAGTCACCCCCAGTTAACCCAGTTAGGTCAGTAATAACCAAGAAGCGAGAGAGAAAACCTCACTCTAGCAAGTCAGCGTGAGAAACAGCGCCCCCTTCAGATGGCTACAAGCCTCTGTCCTAACCTACCACAATGCTTTCACATGGGCCCATGTTTAGATAACATGCTGACAGGTATAGAAGCCAAGTACAGGCCCCATAGCCAGGGCTCCATCTCATCAAGGCTTATAGGGTTACTCTGTCGAACGTCCAGTCTGTGAATTCTTTATTTTTAATTCATTTATTCACATGTACATGCATTGTTTGGGTCATTTCTCCCAGCAGCCCCCCACCCCCACCCTTTCCTCCCTCCCACCTTGCTTCGAGGCAGAACCTGTTCTGCCCTTATCTCTAATTTTGTTCAAGAGAAGACATAAGCAAATAAGAAAGGCAAAGTGTTTTTTGCTACTTGAGTTAAGGATAGCTATACAGAAGATTCCTAGCATTGCTTTTATGTACAAATGTGTTACAACCCAAGTTGATTCATCTCTAACTGATCTTTGCACTGGTTCCTGATCCCCTTCTCATGTTAACCTCTATTGCTTTAAGGTTTCTGTATTAGTTCCTCTGGAGTGGGAACATCAAACACTTTCATATTTTGGGTTTCTTACCTATCCCCATAGCTCCCTTATGTGCTCTCCCCTTGTCATGTGACCCAAGTTAAACCACATTGCTGTATTTGCCCTAGATCTGAAGTCTGCATATAAGGGAGAACGTATGATTTTTGGTCTTCTGAGCCTGGCTGACCTCACTCAGAATGATGTTTTCCAGTTCCATCCATTTACTTACAAATGATAAAATTTCATTCTTCTTCATGGCTGAATAAAATTCCATTGTGTATAAATACCACATTTTCTTGATCCACTCGCCAGTAGTGGGGCATCTTGGCTGTTTCCATAACTTGGCTATTGTGAATAGTGCTGCAATAAACATGGGTGTATGGGTGCCTCTGGAGTAACCTGTGTTCTATTCCTTTGGGTATATCCCCAGGAGTGGGATTGCTGGATCATATGGCAGGTCTATGTTTAGATTTTTAAGAAGCATCCAAATTTTTCTCCAGAGTGGTTGCACCAGCTTGCATTCCCACCAGCAGTGGAGTAGGGTTCCTTTTTCCCCACATCCTCACCAATACCTGTTGGTGGTGGTGTTTTTGATGATGGCTATTCTAACAGGGGTGAGGTGGAATCTTAGTGTGGTTTTGATTTGCATTTCCTTTATGGCTAGAGATGGCGACCATTTTTTCATGTGTTTTTTTTGGCCATTTGAATTTCTTCTTTTGAGAAAGTTGTGTTTAGTTCAGTTGCCCATTTCTTTATTGGTTTATTGATTTGGGGAGAGTTTAGTTTCTTAAGTTCCCTGTATATTCTGGTTATCAGTCCCTTGTCTGATGTATAGCTGGCAAATATTTTCTCCCACTCTATGGGTGGTCTCTTCAATTTAGAGACCATTTCTTTTTTTGTGCAGAAGTTTTTAATTTTATGAAATCCCATTTATCCATTTTTTTTCTCTAAGTTGCTGGGCTACTGGGGTTCTATTGAGGAAGTCCTTGCCTATACCTATTAGTTCCAGAGTGTTACCTGCTCCTTCCTGTACTAATTTCAGAGTTTCAAGTCTAAAATTAAGGTCATTGATCCATTTTGAGCTGATACTAGTAGAGAGTGATAAACATGGATCTAGTTTCAGTTTCTTGCAGATGGATAACCACTTTCCCAGCAACATTTGTTGAAGAGGCTGTCTTTTCTCCATCATATATTTTTGTCAACTTTGTCAAAAATAAAGTGAGGTTGTGTGGTTTCATATCTGGGTCCTCTATTCTGTCCCACTGGTCTTCATGTCTGTTTTTGTGCCAGTACCCTGCTGTTTTTATTGCTATAGCTTTGTAATATAGTTTGAAGTCAGGTATTGTGATACCTCCAGCATTGCTCTATTTGCTTAGTATTTATTGCCTTGGCAATTCGTGGTCTCTTGTGTTTCCAAATGAAATTTAGGGTAGATTTTTCAAACTCTATGATGAAAGTCATTGGGTGGGAATTGCATTAAATATGTAGGTTGTTTTTGATAGTATAGCCATTTTTACTATGCTGATTCTACCAATCCATGAGCACAGCAGATCTTTCCATCTTCTGTAGTCTTCCTCAATCTCTTTCTTCAGTGGTTTATAGTTCTCCTTGTAGAGGTCATTCACATCCTTTGTTAAATTTACTCCTAGGTATTTGATTTTTTTTGAGGCTTTTGTGAATGGGATTGTTTCCATATATTCTTTCTCAGTTTGTTTGTTGTTGGTATATAGAAAAGCTAATGATATTTGTAAGTTGATTTTGTATCCTGCCACCTGGCTATAGCTGTTTATGGTGTCTAGGAGTTTTTGGGTAGAGTTTTTTGGGTCTTTAATGTATAGGGTCATATCATCTGCAGATAGGGATATTTTGACAGTTTCTTTACCTGTTTGTATTCCTTTTATTTCTTCTTCTTGCCTAATTGCTCTGGCTTGGAATTCCAGTACTATGTTGAATAGGAGTGGGGATAGTGGGCATCCTTGTCTTGTTCTTGATTTTAGAGGGAGTGGTTTCAGTTTTTCACCATTAAGTATGATGTTGGCTGTAGGTTTGTCATATATAGCCTTTACAATGTTGAGGTACATTCCTTCTATTCCTAGTTTTCTTAGAGCTTTTATCAGAAGTGGTGTTGGATCTTGTCGAAGGCTTTTTGTGTATCTATTGAGATGATCAAGTGGTTTTTGTCTTTCCTTCTATTAATGTGTTGTATTACATTTATAGATTTGCATATGTTGAACCACCCCTAATTCCTGGGATGAAGCCGACTTGGTCATGTTGGATGATCTTTCTGATGTGTTGTTGGAATCGGTTTGCCATTATTTTATTGAGGATCGGTTTGCCATTATTTTATTGAGGATTTCTGCATTGATGTTCATTAAGGAAATTGGCCTATAGTTCTCTTTTTTGGAGATGTTTTTGTCTGGTTTTGGATTAAGTGTAATATTGGCTTCATAAAATGAGTTAGGCAGTGTTCTTTCCCTTTCTATGTTGTGGAACAGTTTAAGGAGAGTTGGTATTAGTTCTTTTTTAAATGTCTGATAGAAGTCAGCAGAGAATCCATCAGGTCCTGGACTTTTCTTTTTTGGGAGACTCTTTATTGCTACTTCAATTTCATTTTCTGTTAAAGATCTGTTCAGGTGATTAATATCCTCTTGGTTCAGTTTTGGATGGTCGTGAGTATCTAGAAATCTGTCCATTTCTCAAGATTATCAAATTTATTAGAATATAAATTCTCAAAGTAGTCTCTGATGATTTCCTGGATTTCCATGGTGTTTGTTGTTATCTCCCCTTTTGCATTTCTGATTTTGCTGAATTGGGTTTTTTCTCTCCTCATTTTAGTCAGGTTTGCCAGGGGTCTGTCAATCTTATTTATTTTTTCAAAGAACCAGCTTTTTGTTTCATTGAATCTTTGTACCTTTTTTTTTTTGTTTCTATTTCATTGATTTCAGCCCTTATTTTATTATTTCTCTCCTTCTGCTTGTTTTGGGATTTCCTTGTTCTTGTTTTACTAGGAGTTTGAGATGTAGCATTAGGTCATTGATTTGAGATCTTTCTGTCCTTTTAATATATGCACTCTTAGGACTGCCTTTGCTGTGTCTCATAGGTTCTGATAGGTCATGTTTTCATTTTCATTAACTTCCAGGAAACTTTTCATTTCTTCTTTTATTTCATCCATGACCCATTGATCATTAAGGAATGTGTTGTTCAGCTTCCTATTGTTTGCATGTTTTTTACTGTTGTTTTTGTTGTTGATTTCTAGTTTTAATGCATTATGATCAGATAGAATGTGTGCGATTATTTCTATTTTCTTATTTTTGCTGAGGCTTGCTTGCTTTGTGCCCTAAGATATGGTAATATTGGAGAAAGTTCCATGGGCTGCTGAGAAGAATATACATATGCAGAAGTTGGATGTCTGTAAACATCAGCTAGGTCCATTTGATCTATGGTGTGTTTTAGTTCTAGAATTTTTTTATTGATTTTTATGCTTTGAGGACCTATCTGTTGGTGATGGGGGGTATTAAGGTCTCCCACTCCCACTGTGCTGGAGTTTATATATGTTTTTAGGTCCTTCAGAGTATGTTTAATGAAATTGGGTGCATTGACATTGGGTGTATGAAGGTTGATAATTGTTATTTCCTTTTGGTGTGTTCCACTTTTATTAGTATGGAGTGTCCTTCTTTCTCTCGTTTGATCAATGTAATTTTGAAGTCTATTTTGTCCATGATAAGTATTGCTACCCCTGCTGTTTTCAGGGACCACTGGCTTGGTAAAACTTCTTCCAGCCTTTCACTGTCAGCCAGTGCTTATTTCTGTCGATGAGGTGGGTCTCCTGTAGGCAGCAGATTGTTGGATCTTCCTTTTTAATCCAGGTTGCCAATTGGTGTTTTTTGATGGGGGAATTTATTCCATTAACATTCAGTGTTAGTATTGATAGGTACGTGGTGATCGATCCCTGTCATTTAGTTATCTTTGTTGTTTAAGGGTTTGATTGTGTGCAGCTGATCAATGTTACTCATTACTTTCTTGCCTTTTCTTCTCCTGTGTTTGGTTTTGCCTGCCCTTTTATGGTTTTGTTTGCTTTCACTTTCTGTGTGCAGAATTCCTTGAAGAATCTTTTGTAGTTGTGGCTCGATGGTCATATATTGTTTTAGTATCTGATTATCATGGAAGACTTTTATTGCTCCATCTATTTTGAATGATACTTTTGCTGGGTAAAGTATCCTAGGGTTGAAGTTATTTTCATTCAGTGCCCGGAAGACCTCACTCCATGCTCTTCTTGCTTTTAAGGTTTCCATTGAGAAATCTGCTATGATTTTGATGGGTTTACCTTTGTATGTTATTTGTTTTTTCTTTCTTACAGCCTTCAATATTCTTTCTCTATTCTCTGTGCTTGTTGTTTTAATGATAATATATCATGGGGTAGTTCTATTTTGGTCAAGTCTGTTTGGTGTCCTGGAGGCTTCCTGTACCTGAATGGGCATAGTTTTCTCTAGATTTGGGAATTTTTCTGTTATTTTATTGACTATGTTACTAATTCCTTTTGCTTGCACCTCT